>NC_142086.1:21893070-22044023 GCF_054644295.1 Miniopterus natalensis | reverse complement strand
CACCTGTAGTTTGGGTTTTGACCTGGTCGCCGCACGGACACTGCCTTGTCTTAGGTGAGAAGCAACCCAAGGAGACTGTAAGCTCCAGGAGAGTGTGCACTTTGCCTGTTGCGTTGTGTGCATCTCACAACAGCACATGGCGCAAGGTAAGAGCGTGGTAAACACTATGGATGAATGAGGGATTCCTTCGCTCCCTTTCTGTGGCATTTTCAGCATCTCCTTCATTCCCTTCCAGGCCTTCTTTTCCTCCTTGCTTCCTGATGCACCATCCCCGCAGCTCTCCTGTTGCTTTCCTGGGCTCTTCCTGTACTTCCTTTATTGGACTTTTTTCCTCTGACTGCACATTAAATATTAACCTTCTTTCTAAATTTTACCCTTTATTACTTTTTCTTTTCCCTCAATATGTATCACTGTAGGTATTTATAGTTCTCAAATTTGTGTTGCAGAGTGTATCCACTGCTTACTTTTGTATTTCTTACGGTTGCTTCAAAAATCAACATAGACAAACCTATTTTTACCTTCAGTATTGTCTTGCATTAGTTTCAGGGATATAGCACAGTGGTCAGACAATCATATACTTTACAAGGTGCTCCCCCTGATATTCCCAGTAGCTACCCGCGCCATACATAGCTATTAAAATATTATTGACTATATTCTCTAATCTGTATTTTATACCCCTGTGACTATTTTGTAACTATTAATTTGTATTTCTTAATTCCTTTCACCCAGTCTCCCAACACCTTTCCCCCTCCGGCAACCATCAGTCTGTTCTCTGTATCTATGAGTCTGTTTGAATTTTATCTGTTTGTTTATTTTGTTCTTTAGATTCTACATGTAAGTGAAATCATATGGTATTTTCTTTCTCTGTCTGATTTATTTTACTTAGCATAATACCCTCTAGGTCCATCCATGTGGTCCCAAATGGTTAAGATTTCATTGTTTATTTTATGGCCAAGCAATATTTCATTTTATATATATGCAACATAACTTTTTTACCCACTCATCTATTGATGGGCACTTGGGTTGCCTCCATATCTTGGCTAAAATATCCAAATCTACTTGAATTTTTCCACTTCAAGGATTTCTTGTCTAATAAAAGACAATGTATCCCAAACCCAGAAGCACTGGGATAACTGTGTAATAATTCTCTTCTTTCCTGACCCCTCTGTCTCAGGCCCCAGATCACTAAGTCTTATAGGTTTTTTTCTTCTCATTACATCAGGTATTTGACTTTTGAGTCCATCACTACTGCTGTAGATCTTTATCGCCTCTAACGTGGGCCAACGAAGTAGGTTTTTAACAGAATTCACTGACCTCAGTCTTATGCTTTTCAAATATAATTGATCCTTAACTAAAATGTTTCAATGGCTCTGATAGGGTGCTGTATGAGAAAATTGAACACTGTGTCTAAATGGTAAAGTCACTTAACTGGATCATAAAATATAGGGTGGGTCTCACACACCTTTTCTCTTTTATTTTTTTTTAATTTACTCGCTCTTCCACTGCATTAGCTTCACTTGAAAATGGTACAAGAGTTTCCTTTTTCAGAGGAGGGGCAGTCCCAGTCAATTCCCACAACCGTGTAAAAGAGACCTTAGTTTCATGCTGATTGGACCTCCTTTGAACAAATCCCTTTGGGTAAAGAATTGCAGTGCTTTGACTCATTTAGGACTTGGTTAGAGTCTCTCACTGAACCAACCACTTGTGGGAAGGGGAGTGAGATTACTTTGATGGTTGAGATCTACCATGGCCCACCACTGAACTTGGAGTGTAGTGAATCCCACACAAACTACATGGCTGCCACACAATGGGGATGGGGTAGGTCAGCATAGGACAGGCAATCACAGTGCCCCTAGAGATGTCACGGGTTTTCTGTAAAAGGAATCTGGCCTGCCTATCCATTTTTTCTCTTGTAGAAGACTCGTTTGCACTCTCCTTTTATACATACCAATCTGCTTGCCATACCCCCAGAAAGCCAGTTTGTTTGCTGAATCTGTACTTATGCTCACCTGCTTTCTCTGCATGGATGCAAACTCCTATTTCAGGTTCAAAAGTAAGTCAAGTCATCACCTCTGCAAAGCCATTTGTGATGCCTCATTCCCTAGGTAGAATTTGTTAATTTGCATGGACTTCTCCCTTCTCTTTTACCAAAAACTTGACAAATTGTATGGTATTTATTTATTTACTGGCACATTTAAATTTAAGCCTTTTGGGGCAGAGAAGTTTTCTCAGTTGCCTTGGGATTTCTGGTGCTAGTATAATGTCTGGCATCATAGTGGATAGGGTTCCCTAGAGTCAGGCACAAGAAATGCCATTTTCTCTAACATTTTATTTTATTTACTTATTTATTTAATGTTTCTTTATCTTTATTGTTGAGACCATTACAGATGTCCCCCTTTTAACCCCACTGATCCCTTCCACCCCACATCCATCCCACCCCCAGGCCCTCCCCACACCAATGTCCACATCCATGGGCCATGCACATAAACATACAAGTTCCCTGATTAATCTCTCCCCACCCACACCCCGTGCCCCACCTTCCCTCTGAGATCCCTCAGTCTGTTTCATGCTTCTATGTCTCTGGGTGCACTTTGTTGATCAGTTTATTTTGTTTATTATATTCCACATATAAGTGAGATCATTTGGTACTTGTCCTTCTCTGACTGGCTGATTTCACTCAGCATAATACTCTCTAGTTCCCTCCATGCTGTGCCAAAGGCCAAAAGGTCCTTCCTCGTCACGGCTGCATAGTACTCCATGGTGTAAATGTGTCACAGCTTTTTATCCATTCATCTACTGAGAGGCACTTGGGCTGTTTCCAGATCTTAGCTATTGTGAATTGCGCTGCTATGAACATAGGGGTGCATAAGTTCTTTGTGACTGGTGTTTGGGGTTCCTTAGGATGTATTCCCAGAAGTGGGATCACTGGGTCAAATGGCAGGTCAATTTTTAATCTTTTGAGGAAACTCCATACTGCTTTCCATAGTGGCTGCACCAGTCTGCATTCCCACCAGCAGTGTACCAGGGGGCCCCTTTCTCCACACCCTCGCCAGCACTTGTAGTTCTCTGACTTGTTGATGGAGCCATTCTGACAGGTGTGAAGTGATACCTCATTGTGGTTTCAATTTGCATCTCTGATGATTAGTGACTTTGAGTATTTTTTCATATGTCTCTTGGCCATTTATATGTCCTCTTTGGAGAAGTGTCTGTTTAGGTCCTTTGCCCATTTTTTAATTGGACTGTTTGTCTTCCTTTTGTTAAGTTGTATGAGTTCCTTATATATTTTGGATATTAACCCTTTATCCGATGTGTCATTGGCAAATATGTTCTCCCACAAATGGACTCCCTTTTTGTTTTGTTGATGGTTTCCTTTGCTGTGCAGAAGCTTTTTATTTTGATGCAGCCTCATTTGTTTATTTTCTCCTTAGTTTCTCTTGCCCTAGGAGATGTATCAACAAACATATTGCTACGAGAGATGTCTGAGATTTTGCTGCCTGTGTTTTCCTCTAGGATTTTTATGGTTTCATGCCTTACATTTAGGTCTTTTATCCATTTCGAATTTACTTTTCTGTATGGCATCCCTTTTCAGTTGGCGGTCCCTTTCATAATTTACTTTATGAAAATGTTAGAGAAAAGGGATATTTTCTCTAACATTTTAGACATAAGCACATTTCAAAGGAGAATGTTTTCCAATGAAAAGCTTTCAAGTTCCCAGTTTCAAGTGTATAGTCAAGATCTGGAAGAAAAGATTTAATTTCAAGTAAGGCAGCACAGAGAGAAAAAAATCTAAACTATTTTGGCAAATAAAGTCAACAAGCATTCTAAAATAGATCAAAACTTGGATTGGATGCTTAAGATAGTTTTGATTTCTCACTGTGTTTCTTGATTGTTTAGGGAAATCAACAGAAACCTCAGTAAATGTCCCAGAACCCAATCTGGCAGCAAACATTTCAGTAAGGGAACTGTGCAGAAGATGATTCTTACTTCCAAGAATAAATAAACATCTTACCTTCATTTTTGCTGGTAACCAAAGTCTTCAGATTCTCATTATCTAACTGCCATCATCTCCCTTGCCCCCAATATCAAATAAGTCATCAGATCCCACTGAGTCATCCTTAGAAATGTCTCTCAAGTTTGTACTTGACAAACAAGAACCTATGAAGGGATAGTGAAGACAGTAAGCAGTCTTTCTGCAGAGAAAGTAAATTATGAAAAGAGACAGGGTTTCAGAAATGTCCTGGGAGTCACAAGGAGAGAAAGTAGCCAGGACTGTGGGGTAGCAGTTAGAGTTTAAAGGGAAGAAATGTAATAAATTCTTTATCAATAACCTTCAATTCACTGAAACCCTTTCAAGTTTTATATTAAGAGAAGAATACCTTAGAAAGTAATATATCCATTTTTTCCCAGGGTATTTGAGAATTTTGGAAATATTATATTAGGAAATCTAGAACACTTCCTTCAAGTTGTTATGAATGTTCTGCTGCTTACTGAAATGCTGTTTCTATGCAAAACAAGCAAACCCACCACTACCGACATGGCTGGCCTATACTCACTCCCCAGTGTCCTCTAGTGAGGGTTCACGTATTAAACCGAAAAGGTAAAACTTTGACAAGTTCTTTGTAAAATGCTTTTGACTACATGCCTGCTTTGATATTTTGGATGGATATTTTCAGCAAAATGATAAGAAAAACCCTTGAGCTTCTTGAATTAACTTGGGTACTCTTTATAGCTATGATGAAAGAATGGACAAATAATTTTACTGCTTTGCCTTAGGAGAAGAAATAGTTTTATTTCATACAGTCAGGGAGCTGGGAAAACACAATGATAGTTCTTAATGGAGGAGACCAAACAAACGACTAAAACAGCTGATTCCTTCAGTGACTCTGTCTAACAGACTGAAGCGCTGTGAGCCACGGAATGCCTTATCTCTGGAAAAAAGACACTACATGAAGAGAGATTACTAAGCACCAGTCTTGCTTCATAATTCAAGCCATTGCCTCTCCACTTAAGTAACCAAGTCTATTTCCCTTTAATATTTTGAGGCTTACTCTTATCAACGAGTCCTTGAAATAGGACTTAAGACAAAGTTTAGGTCATTGGGTTTGCAAAAGATTTTGCCATCCTGGACAGTTTCTCAAGTGCCACACTCATGGCAATGAGATTTTGGCTTTAAGAAACATGATTGTCTGCTTCTGAATGAGTCTGATTAGTGAATAAGTGAACAATGAATTAATGGGGTCAAATGATGTAGCACACAACATCCATCTTTCTCCTCCCCTCCACCCCCGAGCTCCAACACAAACCCTAGACACTCATTTCCTTCCTTTTCTGTGTATTTGAAATACCTGTCATCCTACACTTCACGCTTGGAAGAGTTAATTTGTGAAAATCTACACATGGGGGCTGAGCTGGCAGTGAGCTAGGATAGTGCTTAGAGCACATTCACTTAGCTGACAGGCACCTAACACCTTCCAGAATCTTGACTGGTGCTGAAGTCTTGGAGCTCTGTCAACAGGAATCCTGTGGTTTTCTGTAAAAACACCAAGTTTGGTGTTTAGTAATGATGTGGAATATAAATTGTTTCTATAAATAAATTTAATAATGTAGGAAATCTTACTGAATATATATTTAGATAGAGCCTTTCACCTAAAAGAAACATGTTCCTCACCTTATTTTTCAGTTGTAAAAGAAAAATAAAATTTGACTAACTATTTTTCCAACTTTGTTTTTAAAAATATGATTGTTTACCTTTCTCAGATTTTGGAAGGTTGCTGCCATATACCTGAAACTCTAAATCTAAAAATTATGAGAAATGAATGTTTTAAGACTGTTCAGTATGACAGCACATTATGACACTTAATGATCATAATAGTAATCCTGATTTATCAATAAATGATTAAATGTATTTTAAGTACTACTTTTAAGAAGGTAAGAATCTATGTGATACATTTTAAAAAGGTGACACTTCCAAATCTTAAAAAGAAGCTCAGTGTTTTAAAAAGACACTTTAATAATCTCACATAGTATTCAAAAAGACTTTTATTCTCTTAGAAATTTGTAGCATAGTAATGGTCAGTTAGTTCAAACCCCTAATTTCTTTTTAGGTTCAGGAATTTAAGTAACTTGCTTAAGCTTACACTGATGAAGAGTGATGGACCACAGTCTGTATCTAGATTTGTAGATTCAAAGTCTAATTTATTTTCAACATGTCACATTGTGTAGGTAAAGTGTTATTATTTCTCTTAAAGACAGTAGCTTAAAGTCTCAACAAATGACTAAAGAAAAATAATGAAGCCCTGGCCTGTTTGGCTCAGTAGTTAGAGTGTCGGCCTGCAGATTGAAGGGTCCCGGTTTGATTCCGACCAAGGGCAGGTACCTCTGTTGCAGGCCAGGGCCGAGACACGTGTGGGAGGCAACCAACCAATGTCTCTCTTTCACTCTCTCTCTCCCTTCCACTCTCTCTGAAAAGCAATGGAAAAAGTATTGAGTGAGGATTAAAATAAATAATAAATAAAAATTAAAATAAAAAGAAAAATAATGAAAAAATATTTCAATAGTATCATTAAAGATTTTAAGTAAAGCAAGGAAAAGAAAGAAATCTTCATTTATTTGAGTCTCTGTTGTATGCCTGTAACTGTGCCAGACAAGTTCATGTTAGTTTTGGTAATATTATCCACATTTTCAGAGATTAAAAAAAAAACCCACTGAAGTGTTCTGATTCTCAAGGTCATTCCATTACTGATGCGGCACATCTGGAATTTGAACCCATGTCTTTTGGAGAGATGTTATCTGATTGCCAAGCTCATGTTCCTGAAAGGACACAATCTGTGGTGACTTCTATTAGAACTTGTTGACTGGTTATGCAGAGATATAAACACTCTTACACACAGTAGTTTAATTTTACAAATTTGTACCACCTTTTCTAATGGAATGACTCCCATTGTTTGTAAAACTGTCCACTCTATGCTCATGAATCATGAGTCAGTTATCTCTCTTGGAAATTCCCTGAAGGAATTGAGGGTGGCCACTTTAAAGAGATCTCCACAGTCACCTGAGGGCTACATCAATTTGAGCTCCAATCAAGTTGAGTTCCCTTAAATACTTGATGAAGGGAGAAAAGTTAATGGTGACTTCTGCAGTAGCGTATGCAAGGGTACATGTGGATCTCAGAAAGAAAGTGTTGTTAACAATTGTAAGAATCCCCCAAGTGGGACCTAGTTTGGTCAGGAGACACAAGTTGACAGTGTCTCCCAAAGCACCCCCTGGCCAGCTGGTGTAATTCCAAATTCAGTCTGAATAATTGAGTCTAATTTCTTGTTTTTGGAGAGACTTCCTAGAGACAATTTGGCTGATCTGTTTTGTTCTCTCATGCCACCAGCTGGTGAATATTTGTCTGCCCCACAGAGCATCAGAGCAACAGCTACAAGAATAAGGGCAGAAAAGACACCCAGAAGTATTGGCAAGTGTTTAATGAAGAAGATGGGGCCTTTCCCTGCTATTTACAATAGATTTCTTAGATGGTTAAGGGAAATAGTGATCAAATCACCAGATTCTCCAGGCAGAGACAGAAAACTCAGCAGTTAGTTAAATTCAAGGTGCTTGCAGACATCTGGGAGAGTTATGGGAAGGAATTTTTTTCCAGGAGAAGGCTTCCAGGGCAGTTCTGAAATGTAAAAGATCATTATGATCCTTCACTCTCTCTCACCTTCTGGGTTTAAGGTGTTCCCTCTTAAGGTGTCAGGGTTGTAGCTCTCTCTTCACTACTAAAATCTACATAACTTATTACAGCAGCTATAATGTCACTTTTCCCCAACCATCATCCTCTGTCATCTAAATCTTTCACCCAGAAAAATCATGTGCAAGAGGAATAAGGACATTTTTATAAAACTTTAAGAGGCTCGGTATATCCCCTACTTTGGCCACGTGGGCCAGTGTAGCAGACTAGTTTTACAGTGTGCTCAACCTAATAGGCTTTACTCTTGTGTTCTAAAACCATGTAAATTTAACAAGAGAATCCACGTGGCTAGGCCAGAATTCAGTAAGAATCCCCTAAGGCCCTTTTCGCTGCATTCATTTGACACTCAGAGAATGTACTAATTCATCTAGCCTAGGGCTGCTGTTAAGGGAAAGAAGCATAATGCTCAAGATTGGTCAGGTTGGAATGCCAAATTTTCAAAACAGCTCTACGTAGTTTTCCCCTCTACTTTCACCCTGATCATTAGATTCTCTTTAATGACCTACCTGCCTTACTCAGGTGTGTGGAAGTGAGGGAAGCATAGTCAGAAATCTTCTTGAGCATATTTTTAGGAGACCTTTTCAATGCTCAAATAATAATAGATGCCTAGGGATGGTAGGCAGTGTGGAAAACCCATCCAATACTCATCATGGCATTGTTGAGTTTCTTGAGTGACTTTTATGATTAAAGGAACACCATTTAATCATAAACCTGCAAATGGTCTAGAAAGTAAAACACATAATAGAGGTTAATTCCAAGGGCCACAATGGTGTTAGCAAAGTCAGCTGTCAGGATTGGGACAGCAATTTCATAAACTGAAAATGTACTGACAGCTGAGGCACCATTAGTACCCTCGATTAGGGGGGTCAAAAGGCTAATGTAATCACTCTGTAAGGATTAGGTAAGAGCCAAGTCCCATGCATTTTTGTTCCTCCCACCTCAAGACAAGAGGCCAACTTTTGGCAAGAGTTTTTCTTGTGGTGATAGCCTCTGAGGAACATAGAATCCTTTCTCTTGTGCTGAGTCAACGATGGGAAATAGATTGCCATATTCAGTATTGTGATGAATACATGAGGTAATTGTGGCAGTCTAGGCAGTGCAGGCTCAATCATTAGTGTGATGAAAGTCAGTCTCATTAGAGAAGATATTCTTATCATGGGAATGTTAACATTAAATAAATAGCCAGACATTCCTGCAGCAAAATAGGTTTATTCAGAAACAAAAAAGAATTGCAATTTTGGACATGAGTTCTATTTGCAAACTATGTGCAAGCCCAGAGCACAAAGGAGAATACTATACTTTTATAGAGGAAAGAGGGGTTCAGAGGGGTGGTTGTAAACAGAGTCCATTGGAGGAAACTTGAAGTTCTCAGTGTAGTGACTTTTCATTGACTGAGTTGTAACAGTCTTTCATTGCCTCAGTGGTTGCCAGGTGAGAAGATTCTCAGTCTTCCTATTGGAATATTGGAGTAGGAAAACATCTTCCTGTTGAAGATGGAAAGTACATCTCTTCCTGTTTTTGGTACTTGACGTGTAGTAAGGTGTGAGAGCTCCCCCTACAGGCTCTCACAAATCTAATTTAATTGAGATTTCTGTTCATTAGTCTTCACATTGGCCATCTATACAAGTGGCCCAGATAGTTTAATTAGCAGCCTTGATTTGTTTCCATACTTCTGGGCCCAAAAGAAAGGTGCCTTTAATCGGACAGTTTGTAGTTTTCTATGCTGCTGATTATTCCTCTAGACCTTTTGCAAGAGCTCAAGGGTCAGTAAAAATGTAACAAGTTTTATCAGGGGAAGTATTGTCTGAATTGTGAGAATATTTTAAGATCTTCCCATATTATAAAATAGCCACAATCCTTTTCAGTTTGGCACAGCTGGTCCTGAGGTTGAACCTACAGAACCCCTGAATATATCAGCAGGTTTCAGTTTAGAAGGACCATTAGTAAACCAGGCCCAGTCATGTCAGGGAATCTCAGTGACATGAGGATTCACTGAGCAGGCAGCTTTGCTTCAGGCAGTGGAGTGGGAAATAAAATATTCCTCACAGGTAAAGCTGTCACTTTCTCATGTAAAACTAAGATGCTGCTGAAACCAGGATAAATATACCATTTCCACTTTACAAGTGAGACTTGTTAACATGCCTTATCTTGTTAGTCATGGACTCTGAGTTGACCCATTGGAAAATGTGAATGTTATGTTGGATAATTATGAGTCCTCTTTGGGTAAGGTGTTTGGTTTCGAACAAAGCTCAACCGTATGCTGATAGTTGTTTAAGTAGCTGTATCAAGGCAACAATGATTCCAAAACCCTAAGGTGATCTCCAAGGAGAGACTGCCTCCCATTGCTGGAAACTTCAATGGAAAAAATTATCAGTTACAGAAATTTGTAACTCAAACAGATCATTAGGATTGTGAGACCCAAAGGTAGAGAGCACAATTCAATCTACCGGGAAGTTTCTGAGGAGACTTTGATTTAGACGCCACTCTAAGCAAGCTGATTTGCAGGTCGGTCAATGAAAGGGGTCAAGTAAGAATTTCAAGTGGGCCCAGCCGGGAGTGGCTCAGCGGTTGAGCGTCCACCTGGGATCCAGGCTATAGGGGTTCGATTCCCGGTCAGGGCACATGCCCAGGTTGCGGGCTCGATCAATGACTCTCTCATCATTGATGTTTCTCTCTCTCTCTCTCCTTCCCTCTCTCTGAAATCAGTAAAGATAAATTTAAAAAAAAGAAAAAAAGAATTTCAAGTGGGACACAGCTTGCTTCTAATACCCAGAGTCCAAGAATGTTGGTACTCCTCTTTGGTGGGGCCAGGGGCAAAGAGAACAGACCTTAACTGCTGAAGGAATTGATGATTGTGATCCATAACATAGTTCCAAGTTCATGAATTTTATCAGGATTTATCTGCCACAACTGATGGCTGAGGTAGACTAAGACCTGATAGCTACTCCCAGATGAGAACTCATGCCTCTTTTCATCCTGCCTGTGTCAGTGCCTGTGGGTGTCTCTTTAGACTGAGCTCTGCAACCTCAGTTCTCTAGTGGGTTTTTTAAAAGTCATGAACTTGAAGTTAGCCAACAAATTTTTATTCTAAGCATGATGGCACTGTTTTTTCCAACTCTCTACATTCCAGCGTAGGAAATAGAAGTCATCAGGAGTAGCTTTTGAGGAAGAAGATAGGGAGAAAAACCTCTTTCAAAGATATCACAAGCTAATATCTTTAGAAATATTTCAAATATCTTTTATTGTTTTGAAGATGAACTAGTGACCTTGTTCTATTCAGTGCACTTGAACCTTCCCTTTATCTCCCACCTTTATTTTTCAGTACTACTGTTATATAGATGTATTTATTAATTCCCATAGCTGCTCTAGATATACCTCCTCTCTCTCCATCCTGAGTAGCCATGAGTTATATTATTACAAGTTTACATTTGTAGATCATATTTACAGGTCTACTTTTAAATTAATGTCTAATATTGAACTTTGTTTCTCCAGTTCATGATTTAAGTAAAAAACTGCTTTAAGGAATTTTAGGTCAAGATGGCAGAGTAGGTTAAATACTGTGCTTGCTTATCTTGCATCAAAATTATAAACAAATTAGGATTACTCTATTCAGCAAGGGTAACATTTAGAATCAAAGGAGAGATAAAGAGCTACCCAGATTCAAAAAAGAAAGAAAAGGAAAAAAAAGGCTAAAGGAGTTCATCACCACCAAACCAGTATTATAAGACATGTAAAAGGGACTCCTTTAAGAAGAATAATTTTAAAAAGATAAAAATATGAATAATTAAATGGCAATAACTACATACCTATTAATAATTACTTTAAATGTAAATGGATAAAATGCTTCAATCAAAAGACATAGTGTGGTTGAATGGATAAGAAAACAAGACCCATACATATGTTGCCTTTAAGAGACCACTTCAGAATACTCTTGGTTGTAAGTCCTTGTTTTTCATTACTTTACATATTTCATGCCAATCCCTCTGGCCTGCAAAGTTTCTGTTGAGAAATCAGCTGATAGTTTTATGGGAGCCCCCTTGTAGGTGACTAACTTCTTTTTTTCTTGCTGCTTTTAAGATTCTCTCTTTATCTTTAAACTTTGACATTTTAATTATGATGTGTCTTGGTGTGGGCCGCTTTGCATTCATCTTGTTTGGGACTCTCTGCCCTTCATGGACATGTGTGTCTTTTTCCTTCACCAGGTTAGGGAAGATTTCAGTCATTATTTGTTCAAATAGGTTGTCAATCTCTTGCTCTTTCTCTTTCTCTCTGGTACACCTATGACGCAAATATTGTTACACTTGACATCCCAAATATCCCTTAAACTGTCCTCATTTCCTCCCTTTTTTTCTTATAGTTCCTCAGGTAGGGGGCTTTCTGCCACCTAGTCTTCAAAATAGCTGATTTGATCCTCTACTTCATCTAATATACTGTGGATTACGTCTAGTGTATTATTCTTTTCAGTCATTGTATTCTTCACTTCTGACTGTTTTTTTTTTAATGGTTTCATATCTCTTTGCGTAAGTTCTTCCTGAGTTTATCCATTCTTTCCCTAAGTTCTTTGAGCATTCTTACAACCAGTGTTTTGAACTCTGCATCAAGCTTGCTTCCTTCCACTTTCTTTGTGTGTTTTTTTCTGGAGTTATGCCTTCTTCTTTCAAATGGGACATGCTTCTTTGTCTCCTCATTTTGGCTGCCTCTGTGTTTGTTCCTACATATTAGGTAGATTTACTATGTCTCCCAGTCTTGGCAGGGTGGTCTGGTATAGTGGGTGTCCTGTGGAAGACCAGTGGCACAGAATCCCTGGTCACCTGGGCTGGGTGCTCCAGGAGTGTTCCTTGTGGGGGCTTTGTGTACCACCTATTGTAGTTGAGTCTTGATTTCTGTTACATGTCTGGGTGGGGGCGTTGACCCTCAGGGTGAGTTACTATGAGGACTGGCCATGACTACAGTGGATGAGTTGTTGCGTGGGACTGACCCCACATGGTGGGATTCACTGTAGCAGGGGTCCAGTGCCCACTGAGTCCACCCTTTGGGTGTGTCAGTTGTGGAGCTAATTGGGTGGTGCTCTGGTGTGGTTTGAAGCTGGCCACCAAGAGTGTTGGTTCTGGGGTCTCTTGGGAGGGGGTCCAGTGCAGACCCTGGTCAGCCACTGCTAGGGTCTTATTCATTGCCATGTGGTAGAAGCTGTGTAAGAAGTGATCTGTGATTGGTAGTTGCTTGTGCTAGGTTTAGAGGCATCTGGGAGAGGCTAAGCTGTGAACTGAGGTCAGCTGCCACTGGTGCCAGCTGGGGCTACTTAGCAAGAGGTACAGGGCACACTGAGGCCAGCTGCTGCTTGTTTTGGGTTTGTGGCACTTTTCAGAGATTTTAGGGAAGTTTTCACCATGGGCCAAGGCTGGCCGCTTATGAAAAATCTGCTGAAAGAGGTTCGGGCCTGTGCAGGACTTGGGTGGGGTGGGTTCTCAGGAGATCAAGGTGGGGCAAGTGGTGTTTAGCCAGTTTGATGGAAACTCAGATTTGTCCTGAAGCCAGACAATTCACTTCCTCCTTGTCTTTCCTGGTGCTTTTGAGCTGCTGCCCCAGTGCTGAAGCTCAGAGTGAGTGTATCTGCTAGCAGGTAGGTCCATGCATGGGTCCTTTAAGAGGACAGTCTGGGGCTTCTGGCAGCCCTTTGTCTCACTCAGATTGGATTCCCCACTGATTTTCACAGCCAGAATTGTGGGGATTCCTCTTTCCAGCACTGGTGGTTCAGAGGTGAAGGGATTAAGCAAAACAAATAAACAAATAAACACATAGACACAGATAACAGTTTGGTGATTATCAGAGGGAAAGGTGGGTAGGGAGTTGGTAGAAGATGATAAAGTGGGGATAAATGGTGATGGAAGGAGACTTGACTTGGGATGGTGGACACACAATACAATATACAGATGATGTGTTATAGAATTGTACACCTGAAACCTATATAATTTTATTAACCAGTGTCACCCCAATAAATTCAATAAAAATAAATAAAGAAAATAAAATTTTAAAAAAAGAAAGGAAGAAAAGCACTGTGCTAAGTGAAAGACGCCAGACCCAAAAGGCTACATACTGTTTCTGACCATTTATATGATAATCTGAAAGGGCAAAACTGCAGGCACAGAAAACACATTTGTAGTTTCCAGAGTCTGGGTTAGGGAGTAAGCAAGGAGGGCCAGGAAGCTTCTTTAAAGCAATGAAAACTTCTATGTCTTTATTTTTGTGGTGATTTTTCAAAAGTCACAGAACTTTACACTAAAAAAAGATGAATTTTTTAAAAAAAGAGAAAGAAAAATGTAGGGTAAGAAAGAACAAATTTTGGGACCACCAGTGTCTAAAATCCTACCTCTGGAACCTATTAACTATAGGAACTTAAGCAAGATGGCTTTGGATTAAACTTTCTAAAACACAGAAATAATTATATTTCTGCTCTGTTAAAATATTAACTGGTGCTCCATTTCTCATAATAAATGTTCAGTGCACTTAGTTTCATCCATCACTGTTTGTCTGTAAACTATTTTTGCAATCTTATTTCCTTTTTTCCCCCCATTCCCCAAAACTGTGATGGATCAACTAACTATTACTTGTTTATATTATATTCTTATATTTCTCTATCTTAGTTTATACTCAATTATTCTTTACCCTAAGAATGCCTTTCCCATAAAATTCTAGTAGTCCAATTTCTACCCACACTTTATTAAAAGCACATCAACTCCTCTCCAAATTCCACTTCAGTCTTTAAGCTGCAAGTAATGTATCCATGGTTTGAATACCAGTAGTATTTATTTTGTGAACCCTGTTTATCATTTTCTACCTTACACATATTTGTATAGTCATCCTAGCTGCTTAAGATTAGTGTAGTGCCTAGGGGAAATAAATAGTATCTAATTTATCATTCTAATCTTCCAAATACCTAGTATAATGCCCAGCATTTTCAAAGCCAGTGATTCTCAAAATGTAGGCACTGGACTAGTAGCATCAGCATCACCTAGATGCTTGTTGGAAATATACTGAATCAGAAAATCTGGGGGTGGGACCCTATAATTTGGGCCTTAACAAGCCCTCCAGATGATTCCTGATGCTACCTAAAATTTGGGATGCACTCTTGTTGAATGGATGAATGGATAAACAAATGATGAATAAATTTAGTAGATATATAAATAAAACATGACATGTAATATAATTATTTCTGCTCAAAAATACTGTTGAGATTTAGAAAATAAATTAGGAAACACGTTTGCATTTTAATTAGGACAAATTTGATATGTCTTACTTCCTAGCAATACTTTCCAACATGATGCTTTTTTCAAGCATTTTCTCTGAATTTATACATTATTTATACCTGAAAGTGTGAATGCTAAAATTTTTTGTAAATGTTTACAAGCAAATCACTGATTTCAATTCACTGGTAAAATGAAAGATATCCTTAAGGAGCTCTTAAAGTTTTTTCTATGAAATATAGTGTGGTATAGTGCTTCATGAGTTGAATGTGCATATGACTCATTCAAGGAACTTGTTAAAATGAAAATTTGATCCAGTAGGCCTAGAATGGTGCCTGGGATTCACAAACTCCCAAGTGACGGCATTGCTGCTGTTCCAGAGACCATCTTATGCAGCAAAGGGTTACAGTATAGTGTGGTTTCCAATCTAACAGGCCAGTTCCAATCATTATGTAGATGAGTAAGGGGCTTGAGGATCTGGGAAGGTTATTAATCTTCCATGAGCTTTGTGTGTTTTTTTGTCTGTGAACCATAAATAATATGTAAAACATCTAGTATGATTCTTGACACATAATTATTACTCAATAAAAGGCAACTATTATTATTTGAATAGAAATTAATGACAAAATTATAAGGAATGCCAAAATATCATGGCTTCATCTGGTAGTAATATCTACAGCCTGGGATGCAGCTAGTTAACCCTATTCGTGACATGCTCATTCTGGAGTGTGAGGGCAATAAAACTGAGATCTGCCTGCTGTCAACAGTTTTACAACTTCTGCAATTTCAGCTTTGAGTGTCTGCCATTGACCTACAGCAGTTGAAATCGCACCTGCAACTTCCCAAAAAACCAAGCCCTTCTTCTGATACTTGATTATCAGTTTATTTCTGTTAGAAACAAAAAAAAAGCTGAAATCTAGTGAAAAAAACTTTTTGATTTCTTTATTGTATACTTAAGGACATTATTTTCACCCTGGGATCAATTTTATTGCATATGGATATTAGTAACTGAGATTTAAATAATAAATCTATTGTTAAGAGATTTCTCATTAATATCAAGCATTAGTCAAAGAATCTGGTGCATTCATCCCATGTAATAGTTATCATAATATTAAAAAACTAGTTATTTAAATTATACAGCTTAATGGAACAGACTTTCTTTTTTAAATCCTCACCCAAGGATATTTTTTCCATTGTTTTTCAGAGAGAGTGGAAGGGAGTGAGAGAGAGAGAGAGAGAGAGAGAGAGAAAGAGAGAGAGAGAAAAACATTGATGTGAGAGAGACACATTGATTGGTTGCCTTCCAATCAGGACTGGAGATAAGCCTGCAGCCGAGGTACATGCCCGTGGCCAGAATTGAACCAGGGACCCTTCAGTCTGTGGGCCTACGCTCTAACCACTGAACCAAACTGGCTGGGGTGGAACAACCTTTCTTTCCAGTTTATAAAATCAAAATCAATAAATCCAATGAAGGATTTACCACTCATACAAATGAATTTCTGAGTGACTGTGAAATTAGGTCATATATTTGGAACTTCTTTGGGAATTAATGGACATTTAAATATAACAGCTATATACTCAGTTTAAGCTACTATGATTCATCAGAAAAATAAAAATATGTTTCAGATCTGAAGATAAATAGGTTTATCCCCAAAGATGACTTTGAAAGACATTATTCTAAGAAAATGTGCATTATTTGATATCATCTTATTCTTTTACCAAAATTGAGAAAGAACAGAAAAACAAATACAGCTTTCTGGGCTTGGGGTAGGGGTGCAGTTTAGAAACATAGAGGATAGATAGAATTTTAAAAATTATTTCCAGTTTGATACTCATAGTGAATGATCTACTGATTATTATAGAATCCTATATCTATGTGTTGAATTTTTCATATCTTCATTGTGAGAAATTGAATTCATTTTTCTATTAAAATATTATTAGCAATTAAGTCCTAGTGGTAGATTTAATTAAAACAGGTTTTTGATAAGCATTTGGTTGAAGTTCAGCAACAATTCCATAAGCAGTCAGTGCCCACCTTGTCTGGATGGAGTAGCAAGAGCAAATTTATGACCCAGTGACAGACTGATTGATTATCACCTTCAGATGCCAGGTCAGCAGATAGTGGTTCTTTTATAGTCGGAAAATTGGTGGCATTAAAAAAAATAGGGCATATGTCAGCTTTTTGTATAATTTATGAAATAAAAAAAGGAAAATCAAATAGATTTTTTTCCTTCAAGTTTAATGGCTTCACTTGACTTCAGGAGCATGAATATTAAATTGGGAGTGCAAAGTTTTTCTTTTGTCATTACATTTCCTTAACTCCACCTCATTAATATTGAGGGTATTTTTATTCCTTAGTTTTCATATCTTTTTAACATATTTTCAAATTAATTCAAGAAGGAGATCTGTATTTTAAAAGGCAATCAAGTTTTAAAAGTTCATTATGATTTCTCTAAGACAAACTTTATTTTTATACATCAATTGATTTCTCCCTATAAAAAAAAGTCTCACCCCAAATTATTTCCTTACTTTACAATTCTCTCCTTTTCTCTCCCCCCCAGTCCACCTTCTTTATCTTCAATTTGAGGTTTCTGACATATATTTTCTAGGTGACATCAGTGAATGTTGTTGTTGGGAAGGCAGAGGTGGAAGCAGAGTCTTATAGAATTTTGAGGGCCTTCTTTAGGAAAAGAGAATACCACCCCACAATCCTACAAAAAGCATTTGATCATGGAACACATTACTAGGGCCTCTGGTGAGGGGCTGGTGCAAACAAGGAGCCCTGACATAAGCTTTATTAGCCTCCTTGTAAGTGGCTTTTGCAGGAAGTGGGTAGAACGTGCCAGAATTCCTACATCTATGTATCTCAGAGAGAAAACCCAAATATTTTCTGATGATCAGTGGTTTGTCAACTGGACTCCAGAAATAGTTAGGCATTTATCCCTTCACCCACTTTTTCATGCTTTAGGTTGAACTATTATGTAAATTCCCCATAACCAGTTACAGTTGTGCTCTTTGAAAATGCTCAGCGAAAGCCAGCACAAAGACAATGTGACCAGTAGATTTTGCTTTTTGTTTTCCTTATTTCATTTGCCATATTTACCAGTTAGTTTTCAAGAGTGCTTTCAGTGGTATTAAGGCAAGATGGGAGATTCAAATGAGACAGAGAAATATCTAAATCCCAACTCCTTTAGTTTTATAGTCCTTGCAGTTGCTACTCTACCGTTTCTAATTATCAATTAACATCGCAAGCCATAGGAAGGAGAGCTAGAGGAATTCGGGACTAGCAGTCCCGGTTTTGAATTACTGAGAAACTTCACACATGCATACTTTTGCTTTTTGTCTTAGAGCACTAATTTTTCCTCTGGTTCCATTTTCGTGTATTAGATTCAATGCTAATACACAGTAATTTCAGAATAGGCTTCCATGGGTTGTCAGAAACATAGTCTGCTTTACAATAAATGTATTTCATATATAAAGACGACTGAAAACTTAATTTTGTGTTTTCCTTTGCTAGGGCTGCTGTACCAAAGTATCACCAACTAGAAGGCTTAACAACAGAAATTTATTATCTTTCAGTTCCAGAGATGCTTTCACCACCACCACAGGCATCATCATCCCATAGCTTCCATGAGTGTGGTAGGCACTGTCTTAGGAACCGTGGGCTAAGCAGTGAGCTAGGCATTCCATAGATATTACCATTTTAATCATCAAAAAAAGTCCATCATGTAGATATTATCATTGCCATTTTGCAAAACTATTAGCTTTAAGCACTATGCATACCACCTCTGTCATTAAAAGTTTCAACTACTAGCCATCTCCCCCATCAAACTTTCCTAATTCTTCATTTTTTTAATGCTCCCAAGCATTTTTTATTACACAGTGGTTCTTTGGTTGTTGTTTCCCATTGGCAGATTACATAGTTTTAAAAATCAGATTCATGTTTTACTCTTATGCATGAAATACATTGACATATGTGATTTCCCAATTACTGGGAGTCATCAGGAAGGATACTGGGACAAAAAGAAATGCATTCCCTACTCTTTATTAAAATGTCTGTATTTTAACTATTTTGCCCAGAACATATTGGTAGCAAAGTAGTACCAGAGAAGCACAAATAAAAGGAATTGGGGTAGAGAACAGGTTGTTATCTGCTTATCGATAAGTGATAAGGGATCTTTAGTTTAGAATTAAACTAGTAAAAGGTATATTAAAAACAAAACAAAACAAGACAAAAAACCTCTAAGCAGAGTAAACCTAATTTTTAAATAGCAGATTGAAAGTGACTTTCAAAGACAGGCACTTTCATTCATCGAAGGACACTCAAGTTGTTTCCATGGCTTGGGTACCACGAATAACGCTGCAGTGGACACAAGGGTGCATATATCTTTATGAATAAACATTTTCAAGTCATTTGGGTAGATGCCTAAAAGAGGGGTTGCTGGGTCATATGGTAGCTCTAGTCTTAATTTTTAGACGTGCCTCCATACTGTTTTCCACGGTGGCTGTTCCAGTTCGCATGCCCACCAGCAGTGAAGGGGGGTTCCCTTTTCTCCACACCCTCTCCAACACTTGTGATTCCTTGTCTTGTTGATCACAGTTATTTCAACAGATGTGAGCTGATATCTCATCGTGGTCTTGATTTGTGCTTCCCTAATAGCTGGTGAAGCTGAGCATCTTTTCATATATCTGTTCACCATCCATATGTCTTCTTGGGAGAGGTGTCTGTTCAGGTCTTCTGCCCATTTTTTAATTGTTTTTGTTTTTTTATCCTTACCTGAGGATATTTTTTTTCCTGATTTTACAGAGAGGAAAGGGTAGAGAGAAACATTGATGTCAGAGAGAAACATTGATCGGTTGCCTACCGTATGCCCTGACCAGGGATTGAACCCACAACCTGGGTATGTGCCCCGACTGGGAATCGAACCCACAACCTTTCCGTGTACAGCACGAACTCCAGCCAACTTAGCCATACCAGCCAGGGTGAATTTTATTTTTATTGCTGTTGACTTATATGAGTTCTTTATATATTTTGGGTATTAGCCCCTTATTGGAGGTATTGTTTGCAAATACCTTCTCTCATTCAGTTGGTTGCTTTTTTTGTTTTGTTGATGGTTTCTTTTGCTGTGCAGAAGTTTTTTAATTTGATGTAGTCCCAGTCATTTATTTTTTGCTTTTACTTCCCTTGCCTTTGGGATCAGGTTCATAGAAACTTATTTGAGACTAAGGTCTATAAGTTTAGTACCTATTTTTCATCTATGTGTTTTATTGTTTCAGATCTTATATTTAAAACATTTTGAGTTAATTTTTGTGTATGGTGCCAAATAGTAGTCTAGTTTCATACTGTTGCATGTGGTTTTCCAATTTTTCCAACACCACTTATTAAAGAGGCTTTCCTTTCTCCATTGTATGTTTTTGACTCTTTTGTTGAAAATTAGTTGCCCAGCCCGGCCGGGCATGGTTCAGCGGTTGAGCATCGACCTAGGATCCAGGCGATTGGGTTCGATTCCCAGTCAGGGCACATGCCCGGGTTGCGGGCTCGATCCCCAATCGGGGGCTTGCAAGAGGCAGCTGATCAATGACTCTCTCATCATTGATGTTTCTATCTCTCTCTCTCCCTCTCCTTTCTGCTCTCTGAAATCAATAAAGATATACTAAAAAAAAAAGAAAAAGAAAATTAGTTGCCCATATATCTGTGGGTTCATTTCTGGGCCCTCAATTCTGTTCCACAAGGATATTTTCAATTACACCTCAGTTATTATGAGAGGTAAAGATACAAATAACGAATGATAAAATAACCTTTCTTTCAAGAAAATCAAACTCTAGGGATGGATATGTAAGAGTAAATTAATATAAAATTTCTATATTTTTATAGGCAACTGACATTCTTTTGTTAGTTTTCTAAAAAATACTGAAAGTTTTCAAAATTTAGAACATGAGTTAGCTTAGTAATTAGTATTATTTTAATTGCTTATTTTTTAGCTTTTCTTCAGAAGATTGTTTTCGTTTGATGTTCTTCAGAAGATTGTTTTTCACTGTTTGTATTCCATTCTTAAATATTTTGTTTAGCATATTTTAAAATATAATCCTTAATTTAGATGTTTAAACATCACCAATTTTAATTCTATTTTATTCTTTTTTAATGACCACTTTGAAAATTTTTCACTGAATTAATTGTTTAGTGCATCAATGTCTTCCCAGTAACATAATTATTAATTCCATACTCATTTGTTTGTTGAAAGTCCTATTTTGGTAGAAATTCATCAGATTATTTCTATATTTAGCATCAGAAATATTGCTGCTAGCATTATATCTGTCTCTTCTTTTCATTTCTTTTCATTTGGTCATTTGTATTATGGTCCTGGGTATGTTTAGCTTCCCTCCTCCTGTTCTTTACAGCATGTCATTAGGCTAATTTCAGTCTTCTCTTGTAATTTTCAAATATCTGTTTCTGGACCACAGGATACAATATTTAATCAATATTTTATAAGTATACTTTAACTTTTGGAAATGTTAATGCTTGTCTCATTATAGAACCCTTGAATAGCAGCATATTTAGTTAAAATATGCAACATTCATGCTCTGGGATGCAGACTGAATAAATATTTGAGGAGGTTAAATAATTATTCAAAATTAGAATATAGTATAGATTTTATAAACATGTTCTGAATTGAATTAATTTACATCTTGTACTTACTATTCAATATTAACTCCACTTGCTTACTTTCTAGGCCATTGGTTAATTTAGCTCTTATCACATGTCACCCTTTATTATTAATTATTTGGATAGTATAAATGTATACTACCTCCTCCAGTAAGGTGTTAATATTATTGAGAAGAGAAACATATTTCATGTCTTTTTTAAATTTTCTTCAGGGCGTTAGCATATAACCTTGCATGTGGTAGGTGGTAAAAAAATAATTATTCAATTAAAATTTTCACGAAGACCATGCTCACTGTATTATAGACATTGCTAAACAAGTAGTTGTTCCCTAGCTATAGAGATTAATAAAGAGGCCTCTGTCTTCTTTTCTCAAATGATTTGCTCCCCTACGGTTTTGTTTTGATGAGAGAAATTTAGGAAGGCACTGAAAAGCAGTCAATATGACTCTAAGAGCAACCTGTAGCCATTCTGATGAGGTACAGAGTGAAACATGACCCCTAATCTCCTTCCCTCGCAGCCTGCCAACTACTCACAATAGAAGTCTATTCTCTATTTGAATATTTCCAAAAAATCAAGCTCTTCCTGGGTAGCCAACGTGGTGGCTGTCCAGTGGTCTTGAAAAGAAAGGCACTTGGCCCAGCAGGTGTAGTACAGTGGTTGAGCACTGACCCATGAACCAAGAGGTTACCTGTTCGATTCCCAGTCAGGGCACATGCCCGGGTTGTAGGCTTGATCCTCAGTGGGGGGTGAATGCAAGGCAGCCCATCAATGATGTTTCTCTCCTGTGAATGTTTCTATCTCTCTATCCCTCTCCCTTCATCTCTCTAAATATCATTTTAAAAAAAGAAAAGAAAATGAAAGGGAAGGGAAGGGAAGGGAAGGGAGGGGAGGGGAGGGGAGGGGAGGGGAGGGGAGGGGAGGGGAGGGGAGGGGAGGGAAGGGAAGGGAAGGGAAGGGAAGGGAAGGGAAGGGAAGGGAAGGGAAGGGAAGGGAAGGGAAGGGAAGGGAAGGGAAGGGAAAAGAAAAGAAAAGAAAAGAAAAGAAAAGAAAAGAAAAGAAAAGAAAAGAAAAGAAAAGAAAAGAAAAGAAAAGAAAAGAAAAGAAAAAGCATTTAGCCATAATCATCATCAGTAAACTCTTTACTGGTTTAGGCTTTGAGTTTTCATGCTGCTCTTGGTTAATCAGTGACTGTGGTTTTGTTCCAGAAGCTGTCCAAATAGAGCAACAATTGAGCCATCCTTAATTCATACCCAGTTGGAAGTGAAGGGCTGGGAAAATTAAAAATATTTCTAGGTGAGGACATTGAAATGTATTTGTTTGTGTGAGGAGAATATCACCCCTGCATCTATAATTTCCCAATTGATAACCTGTGTCTTACATCCCAAATTCATTTGGTTTTACCATTATAAAGAGAGTAGGTCCTTTTGAATATTCTCTGTATTTTAGCTTCTTAGGATATATTCCTAGAAGTGGGATCACTGTATCAGATGGCAGTTCTAGTTTTAATTTTTTGAGGAAACTCTGCACTGTTTTCCATAATGGTTGTACCAGTCTTTGTTCCCACCAGCAGTGTACTAGGGTTCCCCTTTTTCCACACCCTCACCAGCACTTGTCCTTTGGTTTATTGATGGTACCCATTCTGGCAGGTGTGAGGTGGTACCTCATTGTCATTTTAATTTGCATCTCTCTGATAATTAGTGACATTGAGTATTTTTTCATGTCTCCTGGTCATTTGTACGTCCTCTTTGGAGAAGTGTCTATTCAGGTCCTCTACCCATTTTTAACTGGGTTGCCTTTCTTTTGTTGAGTTGTATGAGTACTTCATGTATTTTGGAAATTAATCCCTTATAAGATATACCATTGGCAAATATGTTCTCCCATACAGTGGATACCCTTTCTCATTTTGATCCTGGTTTCTTTTGCCCCAATCAGAAAGAATATATGCCCTTCTATGTTCATAGCAGCGTTATTTGCAATAGCTAAGATCTGGAAACAGCCCAAATGCCCATCAGCAAATGAGTGGACAAAAAAGCTGTGGTACATTTACACAATGAAATACTATGCAGCTATAAAAATGAAGGATTTCTTACCCTTTGAGACAGCATGGAGGGACCTGAAGAGTATTATGCTAAGTTAAATAAACCAGTCAGATAAAGACAAGTATCACATGATCTCACTTACATGTGGAATCTAATGAAAAAAATAAACTGATGAACAAAATATATCCAGAGATATTGAAGGATTCAACAGACTGACATATTTTAGAGGGAAGGTTGGGCGGGGGGTGGGGGATGAGGAAGGCAGGAAAAAATTAACCAAAGAACTTATATGCATATATGCATAACCCATGAGCAGACAATAGATCTGTAAAGGCCTGGGGAAGGGGCAGGAGTGGAGGGGAGGAGGCCAATGGGGGGGAAAAGTATCTGTAATACTTTCAACAATAAAGATAAATTTTAAAAATATGTCTTGTAAAAACTCAGTAAGACTCTAGCATTGAAAACAATACTCTGCTCTCCATGTACCCTACAAAACACTCATACATGACATGGCTCCATCACTGAAGCATTTTTTTGTGTGTGTGAATTATATAATGCCTTCCTGCAGAAGTTTTCTTTTTAATTGCAATTACTCATGGAAATGACAGCATAGTAAATTCCTAACACCAAACATACTAACTGGAGGGAAAGGGAACAAAACACTTGGAGCAAAACACAAACTCTTTCAGCAGAATTTTGCTTGAAAGTTTACTCTGACTCACTCAGAATAAAGGAAACCCTCTGGTCATATACAAAGGAAAGCTCCTTTTCACTTCAGGCTTTTATCTATGCTGTTTGTACTGTTTGGAAACTTTTGCAGCCTTGCCAACCTCATTCATCAAGTTAATATTCATATATCCTTCAGTTCTGAGCTAGAATAATATTTCTTGAGCACAGCCTTCGCTGGCTGAGGCCTTCCATTATTCTTTCTCATCACACACTGTAACTTTCCACTGTAGTAAGCTATTTCAGGTCACTGACCATGCAGGTCTTAACCATTATGGTGATTCCTGTTCCTAGCACAGTGCCTGACAAAGCAGGGATAACATTGTGAAGATGCTAATGCACTGGCCACTGGCAATGAATTCCATTTATTCTTGTGAAACAGGTCAATCCACCCATGTAATGACATTGCTAATCAGAGTTCCAGGTTTTGGATTGATTCTCTTGAGTTTATAGGCTCTCATGATTCCCAAGAGATGCCAGAGGCAATATTTTATTCACTTACTCTCCTCATACTATTACTTCCTTTCTTATTGTATTTCTTGAGAATCCAGATTTGAATGTATTCAGACAATTGCTATTTCTTATGATTTTTAGCTTTTGTCTGTGGAGACTCTCTCATAGAGCATTATTATGATGCCCAAGCAAAGTCTGATGGACCAGCATGAAAACATGCTACCCCCATATCACATGTAAAGACCAAAGTAAAGTGGATTTCCTAGTGTCGAGGCAGTACATAAACAATTAATTTTGTCCTTGGCAGAGTTTCCAGTAAACTCTTTACAGATGTGTATCCCTGTCTTCATTGCAACTTTTATGTTTGAGGAAAAAGATGGCAGGAGGCTCAGGGAGCTACAATACAAAATGTTGCTGTATTTCCTTTCAGGTGCTCTCGCCTTCCCTACCACAGCATGGGGAATGGGTGTGGCCAGACTTACTGATAAGCTTATGGATTTAAAATATATTAATGTGCATCATTTTACGCAATTCAATCTACTTTCAGTTTTAAATCTAGAGGCATATGATGGGAACACAGAGATGACAAAAAAGAAATGAACATCAACCACAGCCAGTGAACATGTTCTGCTGTTTCCCTGGAGTTATTCAAGGGAGGGTTTATAAAGATCTGAATGAAATGATCTCATATTCTGGTTACTATGGCCAGTGTCTTCTCTTCAGTCTAATTTTTTTTTTTTTAGCTTATGATTAGATTCATGCAGAATGTGAAATAGGAGTTACAGCAAAACCTACAAGAAACAAGTATTAAATTCCAGAAAAGGAAAATATCGCTCATTTCTGTGATTTAAAATACAAATTTGAGGGCAGGCTGTCAACACACTTGTCACTGCTGTCATCTCACCAGCACTCAAAGTCCATGGAACTACTTCTATTAAAAATAATTATCTGTTCATGGGAGTGCAACATCCAAACAAATTATAGTCTCTTTGGTGTGCTGAGTGAATAGATTTTAGAATCCCTTATTATCTTGACCCTTTTTAGCCTTGAACAGTAGCGAGCTACTTGCATTGTGATAGATATTATGTCTGGATATTTAGGACAAGATTGTTCTAAATCCTTAAAGATAAGGCCTTGTTCACACCCTTTCTGTTAATTATATGAATGTATGAACAATCTCCTGAAAATGTTACAGCTAAAGCCCCAGTAATATCCTGATCCAAGAATAAAACAACAGAAAGTGGGGTTTTTGATGTAGGAAAGATAGATAATCAACATTTAATAGTCACAACAGTGTTTTCTTTTACATGTTTATGGCAATATTTAAGCATAACAAAAATGGCCTGTTATATTTTTAAGCTTGTGTGATAGCTTATATTTTCCTGAGTTTCCTTGTTATATGATTCCTAAACCTCTTTAACCATGATGGATAGGATGTCAATAAAAAATAAATTACATCATTGCAAGGTAGTCCCAATTGGTTCAAATCATCAGAGGGTCAGTCAATTTTAACACAGTAGAAAAACAAAAGACATGAGGTAGCAAAAGCTCAATAACCATGTCAGATATATGTTTTGGTCATTTTCCTGGGGACTACAGATTGTCACATGACTAGCCACTTCCTAATATCATGTTCATTCTAAAAGTTTAATTAATTTTTCTGCAGAAATCCACACTAGAGGCTTAACCCCTCAGTTCTCCAGTGTCCATCACATCCCACTGACATCCATAAAAATTTAAAATAAATCAACACAAATTATAATTTTGTTGTCAAGTAACAAGATAAAACAGGCCTAGGAAAATTTTGGGCACAGTTGAGGAAGAAACACAATTTGAAGAATAAAGTCCAAACTACTTTTACCCATTGCTAGAAACTGAGAGGGTTTCTTTTACATGTGGTTCTCATCACTAGGAAACAGGATCCTGTATTAGTGAAAACTGGTCTGTGCCATATCAGGACATTTATAGTCAATGTCATTAGAGGTGTATATTCTTATAATATAGCTACGTCTCATATCTGGGACAATCAGTCTAGTAAGTTCAGAGAAAAGATACATTTTAGATTAATTTTAAGGGCATAATTAAAAATTTACTAGTTTAATAGGATGAAAAATATAATTGAATTTTTGTCAAGCTTTTTCAATTTTAGTTCTAAAATTCCACCTGTGTTAAGATTAAGTCCTTGTTTATTGCTTGGTACTAAATGACCGAATAAAAGGAATTAAAAGTGATAGTAATGTTTAAGTTTGTAAAAATTTAATTCACTCATTTAACAATAGTTATTTTTAGCTTCTACCATATGTGAATTATTCCCAAGTCAAAAGGAGTACAGCAATAGAGATATCAGACTTGATTTCTTCCTTCACGGAGCTTATAATTTGAAGTAAGAAACATATTATCAAGTAATTTCTCATGCACACACATGCACACACTACACTGCTCTGTGAAGGAAAAGTAGATGGTACCATCAAAACTTGCAATAAAGGGAGCCTGTCTAGTCTGAGCAGGGATGGGGTGATGTCTAGGAAGAAGTGATATTTTAGCTTATGAAGAAGTGATATTTAAACTGGACTGTGGGGCGTGTGGCAAAAGGAGAGAAGGGCATTTTTATGTGGAAGACCCAGTACGTGCACAGATCTTGAGCAGAAGTGAAGAGAACAAAAGAAGGGTGTGGATCGAGATGTTCTGGGAGGCCAACTGGAGACCATATAAAAACATTTGCAACTTTATCTTTAGAGCAATGGATGTCAGTGATCAGGAGAGTTAAATGACAAATCCGCACCCTTAAAAAGAAGTATCTTACTTGGCAAAATAAAAAGTTAAAATCTATGCTTATGCTCCATATTTTCCTCTTCCCCAAATCTCATTCCAACTCTATTTCATTCAAAAGTCTTGAACTGTAGAGTTTTCAGAAACAAAAATTTGGTCATCGAGGGTGATCTCCCTTTAATGATCTACACACGTGTAATCATTCATTCATGGTAGAAAGGTCTCAGTAGGGATCTGATGTTTTCAGTAGGTCATGCAGATCAGAAACCCCCCCTCCCCCCCAAATGATTGTATGACCTTCTCTAAGGATCAGTCTGGTGGTAGCAGAGCAGTGCAGTGACTTAGTGTTACAATACCCAGGGTTACAACAAATCAATGATGGAGAGGGCTTGTTTCACTACTGCACTTGATGAATGGCCATCACTACATAGGAGATGAGCAATTTCGGACAAACTGGCAAGCTGGGAACAAGAGAATCTCAAGAAAGATTTCTGAACTTAAAAATTGAAGCAATCTGGCTTTAAGTGAGGAGATGTTGATGGGTGACATAAGGAGAAACCAAGGCTTCTTTGATGGATCAGGGCAAGAAGATTAGTAGCTCCTCTTGGACCTGTAAACCTGCCCTGGCCTGGGTACCTGGGTGCATTATGATTTTTCTGGCAGTAGTGTTTATCTTTCTCTCCTCAAACATGGTTCTCTCTCAAATTTTCCCTATATCTATTTTTTCTCCCCTCCATTCCTCTGATTATTTCCCTTCTCTCATTTTCCTCTCTCTCTCTTCCTCACTCTCTTTTTTCAATTTAATTTCCCCATCTCTCCTCCTCATTACTATTTTAATTTTTTTCTTTTTCTTAACTGACCATAATATGAAACAGAGGTGAGTGCTTTAAAATGTTTGTTGCATTTATTAAAAAACAAATTGTATAATTTTTATACATCATTTACAACTTATCTAAAACTACACCACCACATAAAATCAATTATAAATTGCTGTATTTGGGTCAAATTTATTTTTTTATAAGTCGGGGGTCCTCAATAGAAAAAAATCAAAGATCTTTTTCTGGAACAGAATGATATTCTGCTGAAATGTAAAGAACAGGAGGTGTACTGTGATGCCGTATCACAGTAGCAAAAGCTCTGATTAACACTGTCTCTTATTTAGACTGGATATTTTAATCATTATCTAGGTAGGTGAATTATAATATTGATTGATGAATCTTTAGGATAAACAAGTTAACCAAGGGTTGTTGGAAAATCACACTGTATTAATAGGAGAACATATCTGAAAAAGCGTAGGGTTTAGGGTTTTGCATGGGTTATCCTCATTAAATCCTCACAACAATCTTGTACGAGAGGAACTGGCATGTTGCGCCTTTGCAAGCTGTGAAACTGAAGTTTAAAAAGGTAAAATGAATTGCCTAAAGTCTTGAACAGACAGTTGGAGAGCTGAGATTCAAATCTAGGTGGTCTTATTCCAGAGCTAGAACCAAACCGCTTTGCTGATTTGGCTCAATTGCCTCTTATTGCTTCTACATCTGTAATGTTGCATCAACTTTGCAAAATATGATATTTAGTAATTTGCAGATTAAAAAATTCTCAATTTATAATTCATGTGACTTTCCTTGGATAACTATATTTATTCCTAAACAATGATTCTCTACTTCACTTTATTTTTATTTTTAGCAATAAACAATGTCTTTACACATTGATATAAAAATTGTCAAACATATAACTCTAGCCAACAACATCCTTTTAAAAAATTCAGTAAGTAATTTGAGAATAAATACTGAAAGCAAAGCAACATTCAGATTTGACCTTGCATCATCACATTTCCTTGGAATTTTCTAAAATAAAGTGGTTGTACATCTTTTTTCATACCTACTTGTAGTAAGCAAAACCTGCATTTGCATTAAGTAGAACTTGCTTTTGGTAATGTATTTGCTTATTTATTTTTTATTGGCCAGCTCTTAGCATCAGGTTGTGTGCTAGTTTACATGATTGGCAAATTGTCAGGAGTGAGCCAGTTCTCATTCAGAACTTGCCAAGCTATCTAAATTGGCAATGGGGCATTCAAGTTCCTAAAAGCTTCAATGCCTTAAGGGATGGCTGCTGTCCAATATCCTTACAGAGAGTTGAATTAGAATCACCAATACATCTGAAAAGAAACATAAGCTCTGTTGTAGGGAAATCTGAAGGCCCCCAAAGGCCTTTGAACTCTCACTCCTGATCAGCAAGACGCTGGCCTGGGATGGCTCTTGCTGCTAAAAGATGGTGAGCTCTCCCTTCGCCATTCTATTTCAGATTCCTTCACATCTCTAGGTAACATTTATGCTGCGGGTTTCTATACATCTACCATAGGTGGAAGAGGAATCAAGAGGCAAAGGGAAATCATTAAATTTGCAATAAGAATGTTTGTGTTCAAGTTCCATTTTGGGAATTTACTAACATCAATGAGCTAGCTATATAATCCTCCCTCTGATTTTCAGTTGCCACATTTGTAATGTGGGGCTTGTAGGTAGAGCATCAGAGCAAAAAATAAATAAAATATGACTCACTGTAAATCCCTCCCATCACTTGAAATAAAAGACCCGAAATATGTAATATAAAATAAACACATAATAGCTCATAATAACAACTGGCCAACTCATCTTACAAAAGTAGAATGGTTTCTAGGATAAAGACCCAATTGAAATATTAAATAATCTTCAGAAGTTATGTGTCATCAGACAGGGATGTGGATGGGTAGAGAATAAGAGATAAGAAAAAAAATCACAGAGACACATGTGCATTTTGATAGGTAGGTGGGAGAAGTAATTTAAAGTAAATGAATCATTCTCTATTTTCTACCCCAAATGTGTGGTTTGAAAGAAGCAATTTGAGCTTGAAATAAAGAGTCTGTCTGCCCTCCCTCCAATAGAAGTTGCTCTGACAGGTTACTGCAGAAATTTTGGGACCTACCTGATTAGACTTTGTAAACTTGCCTGTCTAGAAAGTACTAACAGGCCAGTGTGAATGCTTGCCTTTTTTCTCATTTAAAATTATTGATTGAAAGTTTGAATTTACTGCTCAATCCCCAGTTTCTTGGGTTAGCCTCAGTCAACATCTCGAAGCCCAATAATATATTATTAAAGTGTTAGAAAAAGGTTAATACCAGTCACATAGCAGATGCTTTATAAATGTTTGTTGAATGAAAAACGAGCCAATCTAGTTTATTTCATTTCATTTGTACAGTTCTATAATACGTTATCTGTATATTGCATTCTGTGCCCACCACCTAAAGTCTAGTCTCCTGTCACCATATATTTGATCTCTTTTACCTTCTTTATCTTTCCCCCTGTCCCAAGAAGGGGATTGTTTTGAATTCAACTTATGGTGAAAAATGAGAGGCTCTTTTAGCATAATAATTTACAATCATTATGCAAGAAAGAGTCATCTGACTTAGCTTCCTGATGATGCTGGAGTGTGGATCTGTGTTGTGAGGAATAATTATGTTATTAAAAAATGTTGTTTTTTGATGATCAGTCTGGTGCAGACACGAAAAAACATTGCAGAGGGGCTATGAAAGTAAAAAAGATTTATTAAACTTACAGGTCCTAGAAGAGCGAGGTGTTGCACGCCATGTAGGGATCATATGGGAGAAGCTCCAAGGGGACTCAGAGAGAGAAAGAACCCATGGGCAAGTGCCTTTATTGGGGATCAGGGTGGAGTACCAGGATAAAAGATGTGGGGGCATTTCATTGGTGTGTTTGAATGTCCCTAGGTCACAGACAAGGTAGGGCAAGAATAGGAACTTGTGTCAGGGACCAGACTTATCACACTGGTGCCGCTGTTCCTCTGGGAGTGCTCATGGCCTATTCATGGGGACGTTGAGGCATCAGGAAAATATGAAGTTTTAAAAATTTACAATACAGGGTTATACAGCTAGAGTCCCTAGATTTTATTCTTGAATACCAGTACATTCTCTGTGCCTGTGAGGAGTGGATGATAATTTCTCAGCCAAATTAGATCTATACAGATTGAAACAGGTCAGTTGAACTTGAAAAACAGAATGTTCTGCATCCAGCTCCGATCACCAAGTGTGACTGATGTGCAAAGTATAGGATTTGTTTGTTTGCATAGTAGGCAGAGCTGCCCACATTCTGATATTAAAGACATTGCAAAAATTACATTTTTTGAACAAAATAAGAATTATTCATCTATAATACTTTCAACAATGAAGATAAAAATTTTAAAAAGAATTATTGATTTTATTTTCTATAGAGCGAAATACAACTTTGAACCTAGGAAGGATAACTGAGCTCTAGCATCAGACCACTTCTCCGTCTCCCCCTTTTGCAAATGAGGAAAATTGAAGTTCAAAGATAGGGGCTATGACTTGTTAGGTCTCATAGTAGGTAGTTATAAGATGGGGACTAGAATGAAAATTTTCTGGGTGACTTTTTTATATCACCTATGCATTATGTCTTGATTTTTTAATTTAGTTTGAGAAAAATAAGATGATAGTGAATTCTTCTTCCATCTAAAATATTCTTTATATATTTAACCCAAGGTGTACAGGAATCTATGGTTAAGTTAGATGCTAAAGACAGAGCCTGTAAAGTATTTTTCCCCCAGGAAATACTGAAACCTGAGGGTGCACTCCCTATAAAATGTGCCTACAGGTAACAGAACCACAGCAATCAGAAGTGTCTTTAATACCTAGGGTCCTGAATTGGGACACATAGACCCTCAAACTTGAGAGCAATTCTTAAAAAGTGTTATTTATTAGTTGTTTTTTGGTCTTTTTATTCCTATGGAAGGAACAGACTTAAAGACATATTCAAGATGATTAAAAGGAGAATGGAATTATGCCTTCATGCTACTTTAATGCTCAGATATTCTTAAATTTAAAAACTTTATGTAAAAACAAAGTGTGTGGTTTTTGTTTTTTTCAGGTAAGGAATGAGCCAAAGAAGAGTTAAGTTACTCCCCCAAATTAGCAGTTCTAGAATTCAATTTTTCAGATATCTGGGCTCCAGTGATTGCACTCTTAGGTTCTACATTATTCTGAGGCATAAATGGCCAAATGTACAAAAGGTCAAGACTGTTTTTAGTGGCATTCTTCAAGCCTCTGAATTTTATTCTAATTTTGGATTCCTCCATTGCAGACAATGCCTTGTTGTGATTAACATGTGGCTGGACACAAAATCTGTCTTCTTGTTCACTCTGAAGTTGTCTTTAGTGACCTTTCTCTAGAACTAATTCCTTGGACCCAGCCTTTGTCCTGCAGCCCTGGTAGCTTGGCATCTGCCATACGTGAATACATACTATTTCCATAATCGACTATCTTTTTGGAATTCCAAACATCACACTCCTAAGGCCTCCATCTTTTTTCTCTGTATCCTTGTGCCTTTTGTTGCAATATCTCAAACTTCTGTCTTATGTCCTTGCTACCAAACATGTACTTGGAGAATTTTGACCTTAGACTTTTCCAAATCCCTTGGACACTGGCTCTTACGTGTCTTACTTGTCTAACGTTTCCACTGTTAGTCTAAACCAACCAGGAGGTCTCATTGCATATCGTCTGTCCTGCAGTGTTCACTATTGTTCCATAACTTGCCTAACTAATGAATTTAGATATATAATAGTATCCTCTGTTATTAATTTCGATTTCAAAAATACTAGAAAATATACTCAGGAAGTTGGGTGGTAAAATATATGCCAAAACTGGATCTGCTATGTATTTTTAAAGAGGTAAAATGTAGTGCTATGTAGTGAGATGAAATATTGAAAGAGAATAGCCAAGCTCCTAGTAGAACACTTAAGAGAGCCAAAAACCTGCAGCTCCAAGTCAAAATATGCTGCTCTGAGAGATAAGCTAATCACAACCTAAAGAGATAAGGAGACTCAATTCTTCATATTTTCTAGTAGCTATCATTTGTTGCACTTAATCTGTCAAGGACAAATCTCTAAGGGTAACATTACCAGAAGTGAGCTCAGGAGCTCTTAAAACAACCTGAATTTCTAGGTTCATCCAAGGAGTTTTAAAAATACTGATGGTTGGGCCTTACTTCCAAAGATCCTGATTGAATAGGTCTGAGATGGGTCACAGACATCGGTATTGTGTTTAAAAGCTTCCAGGGTGATTGTATTATACAGCTAGAGTTGAGAACATGTCATGAGCCCTTGGCAACATTATTGAAAGAGTCCAGTGGTTTTCTTTTTCCCCATACCTTCCGCATGTCTAAGCACATAGCGATCTGCTTGTTGGGGCCTAGTTGTTCAGGACCCCTGACCTCGGTCCTTCCTGTGTCTGGCCACTTTTCAGTTTGAGCCTTTCTCATGTAATGAACTTGCCTCTCTGTTTCTGTAAGTGGCAGGAAAAATGCTTGCTGAACCAAGCTAAGATGTGAAGAGATAATCACAATTTAACATGATTAATAGCATTATAGGATAATCTTCTGTTCACCCCAAATGAAAAGGCTCTTTATTGGCATTGAGTATATTTGGAGGCAGGACTGATTATCCAGTTTCTTAGGTCACGGCTGGCTTCTTCTCCGTCTGCTCGAAAATCTGTCTGTGAAAACTGAGCTTAGTCTCCTCAGAGGGTTCAACTGCGTCTACTGGTATTAATAACTGTGCAAAAGCAGCCATATTTCCTGTGCAGTTGGAACTTCTGTGGTTGCATTTGTTAGGAAGGGATATAAAAACAACAGTAATAATGAAACAACTCAACTATGATTTGGAAAAGTACTGAATGGAAATATACTTATTTTCCATATAAATGTTTCCCCTTTTGTTAAAAAAAAAAGAAAATATAATTTTTAGGATGTTAAATGAATTTTTAAAGTATGTTTCACCAGGCAAAAAGCTTGTTTTGAAACCCTAAAGGTTAATATTTTAGATACTTTTTAATTCTGATCACACTTGGGAACCTAACAAAACTAATTATCTTGGAATTAAATTGAGGATCTATGTTAAGACTCGGTACTATTAAAATATCTAAGAGAAAATAAAACCTGGAGGGAGGTTGTTTGCTGTTTGCTTTTTGTTTGTTTGCTTGCTTTTGAGCAAATATAATTACTTTTGACAAAGCCTTGGTGGTCTTAGAAATCTGCCATGAGTGAGTGTGTGTTTGTCTATGGTTATGGGGAAAATTACCTTTTCAAAAGTATCAAGCATTTCAACATTCATGGCATAGGAGATAATTGTATTATTGATATTATAGGAGACAATATTAATAAAATAAACATTTAACTAGGTGTGGGGAGCCTCTGTGGCCCCAGGCACAGAGGAGCTGCCTGGGTGAGCTGCAGAAGTGCTCCCCTGCTCCCTGGGAGATGTGGGTGAGCTGCTGTGGCCCCAGGCACGGAGGAGCTGCCTGGGTGAGCTGCAGAGGTGCTCTCTTGCTCCCTGACCCAGTCCTTGAGGCACCAAAGCAATACTAAATTCTAGAAAGGCTAATTAGGAAGCTGGCCCCAGCCTGAAGGGTTAAAGGATAGTTAAGCCACATACCAAGCCAAGGACTCAATCCTCCCCAAAAGTTCCCATTAGAAGCAGAGATAAGGATACTTTCCAAGGCCTGAGCTCCTGCAGGAGGCAGGGTGTTTACTCTGAAAAAGGATTCATAGGACCTTGGAGGAATTACTTTGTATCGGGCAAGGGGAAGAAATGCGGGGCGGGGTGCTATTCAGCACAATCAACAGTGCCTGTATATATTGAGCTGGGAAAATAAACTCGGGGCTGCAGCAGCCACGAGCTGCAGCCCTCCCGATCCCATCTTTTTTGTGTCTGTCTTTTCTCCATCCTCACCCCTTCCTCAGGACCGTTCGACTCTGCCGGCGGGCTCCGGCAACTAGGAAAATTAAAGCTAGGGAAAACATAACTATTAAGAACAGGTGCTATAACACAGACAGATACTCTGCAGTTCAATGGAAAATGCAAAGATCTGGGAAGCCAAAAGTTTGGCATAAGTTGGTTGTATGACTTTTAGCAAAATGACCTCTTGGTACTCCTTCCTTTAAAAGTGGCATTGGAAAATATTATGTGTTAAAAAATGTAAAGCTCTCAATAAACAAACAAACAAACAAACAAACAAACAAATAAATAAATAAATATAAATGCTTTGAAAAATTATAAAAAATTTTGTAACTTATTTTGTTAAACTGAAACTACAATATGTGTAGAAGACTGTTATATTTAGCTTAAACAATAATCAGAGATCATAGTCTTTTTTATAATTAAACAAAAATTTAAAAAATAACCAAGTGATTTAGATTCCAGATTTACAAAAAGACCAGCAAAATCAACCAAATATATATTTAAGAAATTAATCTAGAGGTAGAACTCAAGGAACAGAATTGTAAACATCACATAACAAAATAACTGCCCCCCTTCCTGATGGAATTAAGGAATATAAGAATGAGTTCTTTCAAGGGTATCATACAGAAAAATCTCTGAAACCTTTGATCAAGGAGTAGAGGAAAAGTCCTAGCATTAGGAAGGAGAAGGAGATATCACTCTAGATAGGTAGGAGAGTAAAACAACAAAAGGATGACAAATGAAATAGATAAGGGAATATTTTATAAATATTAAAAACTTGGAAATAAATGGTAAGGACAATAATATATATAAAAATTCCTAAACTATGACCAAAACAATACTGAGAGGGTAACCATTAACTTTAATATGTGCAATGACTTTTATTCTGAAACAAAGAGGGGAAACACAGACAAATAATTTTTGCCAGCACCTGCAGTTAGAGCCCTGTGCCTCTGACTCACCTGACCTTGGAAATGGTTCTGGTTTTTGTTTTGTCTTTTTAATTTTTTAAAATTTTATTTTATTGATTCTTTTAGAGGGAGGAAGGAAGGGAGAGAGAGAGAGAAACATTTATGTGAGAGAGAAGCATGGATAGTTGCCTCCCACATGCGTGTCTGGACTGGGGATTGACCCTGCAACCTGGGTGGGGACAAATAATATTTAAAATGAAGAGAATCTGTCCACAGTTAAAGAGCATATTAAGTTAAACAAGGATGAATCATGTATAATTTTTAACACACACACATACACACAAAATAAGTGGAATAAAATTTTTTCTAAGAAATAAGAACACTGGACATTGATTAAATGAAATGAAAGAAAAACTGAAGTTGTACTTTTCTTGGCTCATTTCACTTGGTTTAATGGGCCTCTTCTTGACGCTGATAATATTATCAGAAAGAGCATGTAAATAAAGTTTAACTGAAATTAGAGGCTTAACCATATTTAGTTGAATTAACTCCAGTTTTGAGGAAAAATTATGGAGGATTTTGGGAGGACTTTATAATACTGACAAAGGAAAAGAATTTTATTCACAGGAAAAGATTGGTTTGAGTGTCTCTCTCATAACTACTGTGACCTGCAGTTCTGCTTCTTTGACTAGGTCCCTAATCAGATGGATTTTGGAAATAAATTGTGTAGTTGCCTAAGCATGGTGTTTCACCCACTCTACTCATCAGAAGTGCTGGTTTGAGAAAAACCTTAGAAATTATGATCATGAAATCTGTTTCTGAACTATATTTTCAAAGTGATGGTCTAGTAGACTGAATTGGAAAGCATTTTGACTTTTTATTGTTACAAATAAGATAACATTATTCAATTCATCTTTCACTATTACTGCTTAATGTGCATAGTGAGCTTTAAAGAAAAGTTTTTGGACAACGTTGGGATACTAGAATTCTACAAATATCTGCAGGATAGCTCTCAAATTTTTTATGTATATTTGCATTTGCTCATAATTGTGATAAAATATTTTCTGTAAATAAAATCAATAACATTAAATATTATTTATACTTTTAAAAACCTAAAATAGTTTTATTCTACAAATCACATCAAGAAGTGCAAGAGCTTACATCAACAATTTAGTACAGAGGAAAATATGATATTCTTAGTTCCAAAATTCAGCAGTAGTAAAAAGACAATTTTTATTTTCTAATTTTAAAATTTATATTTACATTTCAACAATAATCTCCAGTATATTTAAATTATATTGTTGACCTCTGCTTTTTCATGCGAAAGGGCATGGGAGTCTTTATGGGACTTCTCCCTCTATAAACAACCATCAAGAGGACTAAAAAAAAAAAAACTCAAGTGAAACAACTATTTTCAGACTTTGGGTAGCTGGCAGCACATGTTCAACAAGAAAAATATTAAGAATTTCAATATGGAGACAGAAGAGCATTAAACCAAGTGTGGAGCCCTGCTTTCAGGCCCCTGTACTGCTCCAACCATGGAGCTGGCCCAGGGTATTAGCCATGGAGCTGAACTGGCTCTAGAATAAAGGCTAATCTAGACCCACTTGAAAAGCTTAGAAGCCAGCCTCAAAAGAATCCAGTTGACCTATAAGTCCTGTAAGTGACTTATGACAAAGTCCAGCAGTCTTTAGAGGAAGAATATAAATCCAACAGTTATAAAATTCATACCCAACATGCAAAACAAAATTTCTAGATGTGGGAAGAAGCAGGAAAAATATCAGTTAATAAAATAGACACAAAAATGGCAGAGAGAATGGAATTAGCAAGCAACAATGTTAAAACAACTATTGTACAAATTATAATATGTTCAAGGGTTTAAAGCAGGGAAATGGAAGATATAAAATAGAACCGATAGAAATAAAAAAATAAAAAACAAACAAAAAAACAAACACAGAGAAAATCAATACAACCAAGATTTTGATTCTTTTAAAAGGTTAATAAAATTGATAAACTTCCAATAAGATTTAATTAGAAAAAAACCAAGAAGACATACATGATCAGTTATAGAAATTTAAAAAAAATATTTTTATTAATAATACAAATACTAAAATGATAAAATGTAATACCATGGACAACTTTCTTTCAACTAAACTTAGCAACTTATATGAAATAGACAAATTCTCTGAAAGGTGAAACAGAAACTATTAATAGCTTTATATTTATCAAATAAGTTGAATTAGATACCAAACACCTTTTCACGGAGAAAACTCCAAATGCAGATGTGTACACTGGGAAATTATCTTAAGCATTTAAGGAAGCAATAATAGTGTAAAATCTCACAAAAAATACAAAAGAAATATTTCTCAACTCATGATGCCAGCATTATCCTGATAGTAAAAACTGACAAAAACATTACAAGAGAAGAAAAGTACATGCAAGAGCCTCATCCCAGATCTAAAATGAATACTTCTCAGAAATAACAAAAAATGAATTACTGACACAGACATCTACATAGATGAAGCTCACAGACAAAATGGTAAAGAAAAAAAGCCATACACAAAAGAATATATACTATGTAATTCCATTTTTATGAAATCCCACAATAGACAATAATAATCTCATTTGAAGCAATTAGAGGAGTGGTTGTCCCTGAGGGTTAGTTTGACTGGGAAGGGACTCAGGGAAATTTCTGGAAGATAGAAATATGATAGAGGTGTGTTCTTTCTGGGGCATCTATTTTTCAAAATTGTACATTTAAGTTTTACATTTCAATGTATGTAAATGCCACCTGAAAAAAAGTTTACTGTAATCATCATAATTGTCATCATTGTCATGATAGAGAGTGGGGAGTGGAAGAACTATAGATGAAATGAGAATAGTATAACATAATTTTTGCATTTGGGGAAAGGATACAAGGAATTTATCATGCTATTTAATTTATTTGATACATGTTTAAATTTTCTATAATAAAATAGAAAATGCACAACTAAACAATATAAAATCCTTGAATTCTAATTCAATGATCAAAAAACTTGGAATCAGTCTCAACTGTGAAAGAAAATATTCCTGAAGAAACAGTAAGAAAAAACCAGTGCAAAACAGCGATCTGAAAAATGATTTTGATTGTAGTCTTGTTTTCTTCTTTTGTCTTTAAGAAAGTCAAAGAACAACTCTTTCATACAATTAAGAACTTATTCCTGAGGCATAAGTTGTTCCTTAGTTTAGGTCTCTATTGCAAAATAAAGTGTCTTTGCTTACTCCTGAGTTAAAAAAATATCATTCACTGTCTAAAGTATAGAGCAAGCTCAGAAGTAGAATTTCCCAGAAATAAATATTCATGTTTCACAGAAAATATTAGTGTCTATGTAAAAAAACTGTTAATAATTCTCTTGTGAAATAATCAAGTTAAGCGATGAGGTAAACAGACCTACCTGATTGTATTTTGAAAAGAAATGGAATGATCAATAGATCTTCTATATAACAGTTTTCCACAGATTCTTATTAAATGAACAGTTGTTTTTAATTTATAAGTCACTTGGATGTTACCTAGTATTTAAATTTGGTTATGACTAATGAGTTAGTAATTCCTTTAAAAAAAGAATAACAATTTTTTACATTTTATTTTTCAGCTCTCACACAAGCTAAAATCAAACTATGGAAGGAAAGTGGGGATTCAAATTTATATAAAGATTCTGATATAATGACCCATTTTGGCAATATCTCTGAAGGGATTGTCGGGAACATTATCATGACTTACCTAAGCGGCATTAATTGCTAACGTAAGATGTAGAACTATGTACATTTGATGATATCAGACAGAGAAATAATTGCTTCAGAATAAAAATCAATAAAATAAAACTAAAGTTAAATCACATTTCATATCTTTTTGAAAAATTCATCCTCAAATGAAAACAAAATGAGGATACACTCTCTACATGTTGAGATGGATATTTCATGTTTATCTGTTTTACACAATTGTGCTTATACACACCTTTTTATAATTTTAAAATATTCAATTGTAACATAAACATCAATATGTCATAAGTTTTATAAACCTAAGTTTTAGAGAATGTAAATTTTCCACAGTATATGGTTTCTTTCTCCCTACAAATATTGATGCATTTAAGCTTTTTCTAATTTTTCTTGTAATAACTAATGCTATTAAACTTTTCTTCATAAAGAAGCATCCCTCTTTCTGTCAATCTATTCATTATATTTACCCATATATATGAAAGTAATTTTTAATCTAATAGAGAGGCTGAAAATTGTAAGTTAAAATGTGTATTATCTAAGAACTTGAACTCTATTGTTGGTGTTGATGCTGTTGCATATATGCATATATTTTGTATGTTTTGCATTTATTTGGACATTCTTTCAATAATTATTCCTTGAGCACTATGTACTATGAACTATGCTTAATTATTTATATATATACATACATCTATGTGTGTGTGCGTGTGTTCTATAGGTATATATGTCAGTGTGAACATGAAAATACATACATATAATTTTCTTGAGGTTTTGTGAATTATTTATCTGAGAGTTTATTGTATGTACCATTTTTGAAACTTGCATTTTCCTCATTGAGAAGAAGTTACATTGGGAAATTCTCCTTGTTCTGCACTCCCCTTCTAACAGAGCTTAGTAGAAGTAATTGCTTGATAATCTACCTTGATTGAAGGTTTCATGTAAATTCAAAAAAATAATTTTGTGGCATTAGTATTCAAATATATTGGGACAGTTATATAGGTTGTCTGTTTCTTTTTAGGAGACACCCTGAACCTATTATGCCTGTAAGGAAAATCCTGCTCATTATTAACTGTGTTTTTGAGTCAGTTCCCAGGATATAGACATGTGAATGAAAATACATTTAAAAAAAGGCCAGGCTTAAGTATAAGGGTCTTTTATAATTCTCTACACAGCATAGAAAAATTTTCAATCTTGCAAACTTGTCCACCAACCAAATTACAAACTGAAGGCACTTTATATCATCAAAACAGCAACAACCTCCCTTCCCCCAAAATCATGAACAGACTGAATGAATGAATCTAATGTTTTGACTTATATTTTTAATGTTTTCTAAAATGTTTAACATGTGTAATAAAACTATATTTTAGATACGATTTAAACTGTACATGATTCTTAGTAGGTTTTCTAATTTTAATAGTTACTGAATAATTGCTACTTATTACATTCTTTGAATACATTATGAGGTAATCTACTGGTATATAAGAGGCATGGTGTTATAAATTTACATATAATAAAAGAACATAGATGCTTCAGTGACTAAAACAATTTAAAATATAATAAATTAGTGTCAAAAAGAGAATAGATAGAGTATTAGCAATAATTCCTTTAACAAGATGATAAACTACAATGACAGTAAAAACAGCTTCTTAACACATTTCATCTCCAGGGAAAGATTTCAACATATTCCCTTATATGTCAGACTGCATAAGAGAAAAATTCTTTTATTTGTAAGTCAAAGTGTTTTCATTAATGAATGCACTAAATTAGAAACATTTAATTTTAGATATATAAGTATTAAGAAAAGAATTTATTTTCTTAGCAACCCGATTTTGCAGTAACATTTCTCAGTTCTTTCTAAAACCCAGATCTCTATTTAAATCTTAGGTTATAGAATAAACCAGAAAGATTCAACAATTAAAAACACAAAGGTTGTGCAAATTTATGACACTTTTATTTTTATCTTTCAAAGCAGCAACTTTTGATCAGCTTCACATTAAGTAAACAGTCCAGTCAGTCATTACTGAATTACTGAAAACCTATTACAGAGATAGGTTTAAAATATTCTCCTCTCCAGGTAGTCCTGAAGCCTTGACAAGTTGGAAAATAACTCTAGGGTGTTCTAATGAAATTTGCTGGAATGGATATCTGGTTTTGTTGATAAACTCAGCATATGAATGTAGCATTGAGATTTTCCCCTTACCAACTTTTCTTCTTGAATTATGTTCTTATTTCTTAGTTTACTGTTCTTTATTTTGCTTTCATATTTTAAGTGATGGACTTATATTTGAAAGAAATATTTCTATTCTTGGCCTTATTTTCAATGAAATACTTTTCATTCAAATGATTTAATTCAATTTAATAAATACATACCATGAAGCAGACATTGCACTGTGTTTGGAAACAATGGGGAACATTTTAGACCCATACATTACAGTCTTGCAGGGAGGGCAGATTTTAAAATGGTAAATAACTATTCATTAGGGAAAGTGCAATTAGATTATGTTGCAAAAGAATCAGACTAATCAAATAGATTAGGGATGGCCTGCCTAAAAATTGTTATTCAAAATGATTTGGAGTTCTCTAAATTAGGAATGAAAAGGAACATTGTCCTAACAGAAGGGAGCAGTATTTTTGAAGACCCTCAGACTAGATGAGGTCCTCAATATTAAAGGAAGCAGACAGAACAAAGGGATGATTAATGGTGCCATTTTCGGATAGAGAGTAGAGAGCAGTAGATTAGGTGGAGATACAGAAGGTGAATAATAAATTAAGTTTAAGACAAGCCTGCTCCTAACATTTGTAAACACTTTACATAGAGGCTTACTTATTATGTGATTAATAATGAAATATTATAAGTCAAGCTAGTAATATTACATCATATATGTTCTATCATCTGACTTTGGCAAATACAACTATATTTACAGTATAAAAAATGTTAAGTTATGGTTGTTATATTACTGAAAGTTTACAAACTAGCAAAGATAGAATTTAATTATGCACATATCTTTGTGTTCTGTGGATGGACAGCAATGTGTGGACACACAGTAAAACAGAGAGATGTAACTCCTAAAGTACTACTTTTTATGACTTGAAATTATTTTCTTGCCTTTATTTCAGCAAATTCACTAATTATATTGGAATAATAATATAATTGGAATAATAATAATATCACACAATTCATGGTATTTTGACATTAATATCAATGACATTAATGCCAAATAAGATCTTTCTTTATTATCAGAATTTCTAGGTAGCTTCTTAAAATTTATTTCTTATTATCAAACTTCTCTTTTGAATAATTAGGGAGTTGAAATGTCAAAAAATTTCTTAAAATAATACTCAGACTACAAATAAACTGAGTTCAAATATTGTAAGAGAATCTTACACAATATATTATTATTATCACAGAAAACTGTTGCAAAATATTTTAATTTCCTTAAATAAGTTACTATCACATATAAAAAAATTTAACCATCTTTTAAAGTAACATGTAGTTTTATACAGAAATATGAAGAATATGACTAATGCATATTATGACTAGACATATTTTTATACAATTAAAGTATTTCTAAAGAATAATATAAATTAACAATTCAATTATTCATGTCCCCCGTGCAGCTCCTGTGAATACCTTGAGTGCCTTCAGAACTACAATTAAATGATGAAGAAAAATAAATAACAAAGAGTTGTTAAGCGAGAACACCTTGCAATCCTGCTGAGAGAAAAAATTTGACAAATGAATTTATTTGCTTTTCTAAGACCACTGTTCAAAACTGGACCCACTCTTTGAAGTTATGTCCATTGAGATGTTCGCAACAACAAAACCCTCAAACTGTCATTGCATTTGGCCATAGCCACGTTTCATTTCAAGGACACAGGATGAGTGATGTAAAGAACAATTTCCCAGGGCCTACACGACGTCAGTCATGAGAATGAACGTTTGAGATTATGAAGAGCTCTGTGCTAGTGTGGAGTGCCAAACCCCGAGTTTCAGAGGCGCTCATGTGTCCTTCAGTAAATTTACTTGTGGTACGTTTTTGGTGCTTGGGACTCCTAAAGTGTAAGGCCCAGAGAAGTGGCCCCTCTTACTAGTTCTAAAAGTTGTGCTTGTTTAATGTATGTTCGTTTTGAATCCATTGGAAACATTCAATTAGAATATCCAGGAAGCAGCTAAATGAGCATATGGGTCTGGAGCCAAAAAGAATTAGAAATTGTCAGCATGCCAGTGGTTATTAGACAAAATCATCTCTTCAGCCAGTCAGCCGTTTGGAGTTCTCATTACCACGTTCGCTGACCAGAGATCCTCACCGAGTGGGAGAAACATGAACTGAATGAGTCACCAGAGCTCAATGGCGAGGTTTGGCTCTGTTGCTGACCACAGTGTGCATCTCTGGCATTATGAAGACTGCAGTCTAGTAGGAGAGGTAGAAAGGGAAAAATAAAATAAAGGGCTAACTAAATTGGGGATATTTAGGGAAATTCTGTCTGAAAGAATGAGTAATGTAGAAACGAACACTTGAAAAATGAAAAGAACTTACCTAGGTGGAAAGGGGGGCAGGGGACATTGAAAACGGCATGAAGCTTGAGTTATTAAAGGGACAGGAAAAATTCATGGATAGAGAAGGAAGGGCAAAGTGCCAAGTTAGTGTTGCATTCAGTTTCTTGTGAGCTCTGGTAGAGATTTCAGAAACGATATTAAAGGAAATCCAATGTTACCGAAGTATATTGGTGGGGAGTAAGTGATTAAATTTGATTTTTAAACATTTTTACTCTGGCTCCTGTATTGAAGGGTTGAAAGAATGAAGAGCTCCTAGAAAATAATTAGAATGCTATTGAAGTCGAGAGAATATTGAGTTTTGGATGAAGATGTTGGTAGTAAAAATAGACCCAAGAGACCAGAGTAAAGAAATTATTTAGGAAATAAAATTGGTAAGTCTTGATGAGTGGTTAAGAGGGAGATCTCCTTCTCACGGCATGCTGTGTCCTGGCCCAAGCTGTTGTGTGGATGGGGTTATAATTTTCTAAGTAAGAGATATCAGACAAGAAGGAAGAGAGCTGGTTTAGATGTGTTTGTGTAAATTGAAGTGCCTCTGTCTCATCTAAGTGGAAATCTCAGCAGACAATTATACATGTGTTCTGAAGATCAAAAGAGATGTAAGTTTACTGATCAAGAGAATAAAATTTAAGAGGGAGATCTTCAAGATGATGCCTGGTCAATTCTTAGCTCAATTTCTATTATGTGCATTGCTTATTTTACTATATAGTCACAAAAGCGCTGGAATAGCTTCATATTTTGCCTAGTTCTCTTATACCTAGCTGGCCTATATATTTCTGATTTAATATGTTTCTTTTTTGCTAATGGTACACATAGAAGATCCCCCAATATAGTGTCATATCCTGAGTGTCTCTTACAAACGCACTTAATAGTTTACCCTAACATTTTGGCACAGTTTCCTCCTGATTAGCACTAGCCATTATACATTAGAAAATAATCAAATGGTTAAAATAAAAGATATGTAAGAGTTAAAAATTGGTTGATTTTAGTTTTCTAGAAAGTTAATGTTATTTAATATTTCATTTACTCGAAAAAATAGACTACAATGATACCCTACTTGGATGAAATAATAAGACGTGATTCATGAAACAATTAGATGACATTAAAGCTCAAAATCTAATGATTTGTTAAATGTCTTTTTCTTAGAAAATTCTTTTTGCTTTTTCTCTACTTTACAAAAGGTAGTTATTTTGTATTTAATAAAGAGGGGGAAAATCATGTTGTAAGACTCAATGCTGTTATTATCTATTTTAAATTCCAACCAAACCAGCTGAAAGATATTAAAAATAAATTACCAGTGTGCAGTTACCATAGGTATATATTGTGCTGTCACCAAAAAATAATGGGTGAATGGCAGATGAAATGCACAGTTGATGAGGTGCTATTTGTAACCCAGAACATAGTTCCTGATAAATCAAACTGTGTAATTAAGGCAACAGAAATACGCACATTGAGAGAAAGACTTGTCTAATATTTATAACATGAGGATGGATATTATTTGTTTTATCACGCCTTTACTAAAAAATTAAACTTCTTCAGTTCTCAGTATTCTTGTACCTTTTAATCGAGATAAAGGCATATATTGTTATGCTTTCAGTAGTGAAAGCAGCTACGGGACTGTGTTCAGAAGGTCTTTGTTGGGGCTTCAGGTTGTATCAGCCCAATTCCCCTGCATCACTACAGCTTTTCTCACCTTCCTCATCATGTGCATCATACTACTTTTTTTTTTTTACATCATTCCTGCACCTCTATAGAAACTAAACCTGGAAGTTTTTCAGCTTTGTTTAAAAACTCAAATTTTGATAACAAAATACCATATTTTAGAAAAATAAAAGATTCCATTTTTAGCAAGCATTTAAACATTCCAATCTGTATGTCTTCTAGTGTTATTAATCCAACAAACATTGATGAAGTGAATGCTCAGCGGCATTCCTATTCCTTGGATTCATTGACAAGAGAGGTAGACCGCTGTGTAAACTATACAAACATTTACACGTAACAGGTACGAAAAGGCAGGTGGGCAAAACAGTATGGGAACAGAGAAAGGAAGACTTAAGAGATTCTCTTCACAAAGAGAGGGCTGGTTTTTGACTGAATCTGAAGAGTGACAGTCACTGGAGGTTTTACGGGGGGGGGGGACCTTATAGGGCGAGGCAGTACAATGACACAGGGGTGCAAGGAGGCGGTAACGTGAGGCTTGAAAGTAGTCCCATAGGCTTGCCTGGCCAGCTGTGGGCAAGTGGCACAAGATGGGCCTGAACAGGCCACTATGAATTAGGTCACGAAAACACTGTTGGTAGGCCCATGCTTCTTGCATGGAAAATGCAAAAAGTCAACACTGCATATGTTCTTGAGCTCAAATGAAGTTAACATTTTAGGGGAGAAATGTCTAAAAGAGTTTTGGGGAGGTTTTGCCACATCCACTTAAAAAGAGGAGACTCTTATTCTGCCATGCTAATGATCGGATTTTGTGTGTTGTATGTGTGTCTTTGTGGGAACATGTATGTAGATGGGTAATTGCTGAGGGCAGAAAACTTAATGATATTTGTATCTGCATGTTTATCTGATATTGTGACAAATTTAACCTTAAGTCATGATTATATGTATCAGGCACTGTTCCAGGTCATTTGTAAGTAATAACTCATATAATGAGTTAAGTAAGAACTATTATTATTTCCATTTAATATGTATGTAACTGAGCCTCAGAGAAATTAGTAACTTACATATGAGTGAGCACACTACTCATAAGCACACATAAGAATCACCAAGAGCGCACATTTAAATGACAGTCCTTGGGTCCCACAAGCAGAGACTCTTATTCATGATCTGGAATAGGGCCTAGAGATTTTCTTACATAAGAGATCAAAATGATTGTGGTGCAGTTAGTCACAGGATTTCACTTGACAAATCATGTTGTGTGAGTCTTGACAATTAAAAAAAAAATCAGAATGAGGAAATTTTTGAGAATGAAATAAAGGTAAAACAATGGAAAATGTGAAGGAAAAAATGTGACATACATGATTTCAGTTTGTCTAATCACAAGGAGCAGGGGTCCTAATAAGAGAAAAGAGAGTGTGGGGATATGCAAAATAGTAACTACAGATATTTTCTCATAATAAAAAAGGTTTCTAATAAATAACAATAACAATTTTGTGGGGTGACTAAAAAAAAAGACATAACAGTGAATTTTCTAATTTCATCATGCTTACAGATTCCATGTCACTTCAGGCTTTCCACAACCCAAAAACATTTGGTAACAGATGCACAACAGAATTTAATGGCTTCATATTTTGCAATAGAAATGGGAGAAAGAAGAAATGAAAGGGAAAGATAGATTTTAGAGAAAGGCTTTAGAACATTCTGATGATAGAAAATATATAAAGGTAAAAGTATATAATATAAATACAAGTGCTAAATTGGGCAGTTTGAAGTAACTATAATAATAAAAAGACTTGTTAATGTAAAAAATTTTAAAATCAATAAAAAGTGATACATCATAATTTAGAGATATGAACATAATCATCAAATCTAAATGAGAAACAGTTAAGTCATTGAAATTATTTCCTTTGGATTGTAAAACTGCAGATCGGGAAAGGTGAGATATTTTTATTTCACACCCCTTTTTACTTGCTATTTTATATGTGTAAATGTATTAAAAATTAAAAGTCTATATTAAACAGCATAACTATATATAGTCTGTAGAGATAGAAATATAAATGTTAATGCCAATTTAAAGTAAAAGTAGAATGGTTGCGTATTTGGAAGATACTTATAACCTTTTTTCTCTTAATATCAAGTCTTAGTAGACACAATATTATATAATAAAACAGTTTTCATTTCTTTCCTCAAAGCTGAATTCATCAGAGCAGTTGTTACTCAGGCCAGACTAATTTTTTGTTGTTGTTAACCCTCACCTGATGATGTTTTTTCCACTGATTTTTTTTCTTTTCTTAGAGAGAGTGGAGGGTGGAGGGAGGGAGAGAGAGAGAGAGACACCGATGTGACAGAAACATATCCATTAGTTGCCCCCCCCCCCCCCTCCCAGCTGGGCCTGGATCCAGTCTGCAACTGAAGCATGTGCCCTTGACTGGGAGTGAACCTGCTACCCTTGGGTCCGAGGCTGGTGCTCTAACCACTGAGCCAAATAAGCCAGGGCAGGCCAAACTAATTCTTAACTTCAGATCCCAGTATTCTTCCTGCTTTAAGTTTGTTATAAAAAATAGAGTGAACTACATGAAGTCTACTTGTCTCCCTGAGACTTTTGACCCAGTAGGCATGGTGATGTTATCTAAGGCCTTTTCTCTACCTTCTCTCTGTGTCTTCTTCCCTCTGAAACCAAACTAATCTCAAAGGCAACCTTGGCAATGGCTGTGCTCCCATGAGTATATTATTGTCTGCAATACAGAAGGGTATGAAAACATGTAGAAAATAAATCTGAGTATCTCATCCTTCTCATGTATGTAGTCTTTTGAAAGATATGGTGTTAGCAAGTATTAGTCAACTCAGGCTTTTAATTATAATTTCCACCTCTCTCCTAGGTTGAGGTTCCAAACTAATGAAACATGACAACTATGAGTTCTTAGTATTAAGCTTTCTAGAAAACATAAATCTTATGTTTTGTTCATAGATCTATATTTTTTTCTCTTAATTATCCAACTTTGTTTTCAAACAGAACAATTTAGATTAACAAGTTCATTCCAACTGTTAAACACACACACACACACACACACACACACACAATGTCATAATCTGATATGGCAAACATTTAATTTTAGTGCATGTATCTGACATCTACCCTGTTCTTCATTAAAGGATGCATAACATATTTTAGCCCTTTTGCACAAACATTTGGTTTTGATCATATTCAAAATGACCTAAAATAACATGAGAATATTGTTAAAAATACACAGATCTTAGTGCCCCTGTGGTTTTACTGAATCATAAGTGCCCAGGGTGAAACACAGGCATCTATTTTATTTTTGGTAAGATCTCTGTAATTTTCCAGGATTTCTCAGTATTTCCAAGTCTTTAGTGCCCCTTCTGCAAAGTCTAATCTTGTCTCTTAGTTTGTGTTATAATAAATAAACAGCTTAAAAGCAGGAATAAAATTTTCTATTTATCCAGTTATTTATTCAACATAAATATTATATGTCTTCTAATTGTGGGCATAGTACGAAGTCCTGGACATATGGTAAAATGAAGGTTCCACCTCTTGAGGTGAGGCAGGGTCTTAGGCATATAGGACAGAGGAGATTAATAAATTGTTTTGGCAATTTAATATGATTTATATAGTCAAATATAATTAATTTCCCTGTTGCATACTTTATGAGACTCTGAGAAACGACATAATGTATATCAATGTGAATTATAAATTCATATACTTCTAAAGCTCCAGGGTACACAGATAAAAGTTACTGTTACTTAGATTAAAGTCCTAATTGGACAAATAGGGCATTTTTATCTGCTTTGTACAATTTCCAGTTCAACTCAGAAGGGCCAGTGGAATCAAGGAGGAAGGATTTTTATTGTTCACATGTAAGGCTACCAATATATGCCACTTTATTTTGATGACAGAGCAACTCAATTCCAACTACTAAACTGCTAAATTTGCCTCTGCCATTTTCCTTTCCTCTATAATTTGGGAACTGTGAATAATAATTAGAGCAAAGTTGCAGTGGCCTTTGAAAAAGCCCAGATGCATTGTTTAGTCAAATTTCTTTTTCTTCTGAATTCTGGAGGTAGTTTCTTTATCTTAGAAAAAGCATATCTTAGTTATTTATGACTTTCAATACTTTCCTTTAGAGAAAAATAAAAAATAAACATACATTTTTATGTTTTTTCTTATTGAAAGTTCTTCATGAAAACAAGAAATAGTTTTCACCATAAAACTATTTTTTGATCAGTTACAAAAGCCTCAGTAAACTATATATCTATCCATCCTGCAACTTGGATGGAAGAATATTCATGGTAGAATGTTTCTTTGGAAAGAAAAGCTTGGCAACTTCCATGACTTTCAAGTCCTTTTTTCCCCTAATTTCCTTTCATAACTTCTCTCTTAAATAGCTATTTGCTCTAGTGATTGTTTTAAAATAGTTCAGCAATTGCCCATTTACTGCCAGTCAATCAGTTGTTCCATGAATATTAAGAGAAGTAAATGTATGTGCTGAGAGTTACTAACATCTGATATTAGTATACAATTAATGTTCTCTTTAAAAAGAAGCAAACCAAGTTAAATGACATTACAGTACTCCAAAATGTTCCTGACCTCTATAGTTTAATTTACCTCTTTCAAAAATGTTTTTGAGGGTGAAGACTTTACATCTAGTCACATACTTCAATAAATATTATACCATCTGGTGTTATCTAAAAAGAATTGATATCTTGGCCCAGTTGGTGTTGTTCAGTTGGTTGAGCATGGTTCCAAGTACCAAGAGGTCACAGGTTCGATTCCCGGTCAGGGCCCAGGCCCAGGTTGCAGGCTCGATCCCCAGTAGGAGGTGTGCAGGAGGCAGCTGATCTGTGTTTCTCTCTCATCAGTGTTTCTAACTCTCCCTCTCCCTTCCTCCCTCTCTAAAGAAAAAAAATCAATGAAAACATTTTTAAAAAAGAATTTGTATCTTGTCCTTTTATATGGACTACTTTATTATAATACCTGTTACAAAGAGAGTTACATATTTTGTGTTAAGAGTTTGCATTGTAAGTTATTGTGGAAAGAATTTTATAACTTAAATTCAGAAATTTGTACTCTTTAGGACACGTAAGCTTTTATAATCCAATCTTAGTTTATAGATCTTAGCAAATGAATATATGTATATTTATATCTGCTATAAATATATTTTATAAAAATATAACATGTAAAAATGATTAGTTATATAATATATATCAGTATTTTAACCCAAAGGTGATTTTTTCCTTTCATTTTTAAATCTATCAAGCGTTAATTATTTTTTGAGTTTATGCAAAATTATGTAGAGAAAATTCAATTATAATATTGAACACAGCATGCTGGTTTCATTATTCACATTCCATTATTTCTTACATGACCACATTAAAAAAAACTTTTTATTTCTTTTCAGTGATAAAATATTGAATTTCAAGTTTTCTAGGATCTTACCAAACTTCAGTTCTTTTGGCTTTTTGTTTTAACTCAAAGTTGAAAAATAAAATATTTTCACTAAATTGTTTTCAGCATACTTGGCATGCTTTTGTGGTACTCCCCTGGTCTGTAGACTACTAGTTATTACTCAGCAGTTGTTTGAATGTGTCTTTAACAGGTACCAGCAACTTGGCAAGGGCTTTGAAGCAAAGGGAAAATATAAAGAACCTTTATACTGAAAATAATCTTGAATAAAACAGTACAATGTACCAAGTAATTCTGTATAGATCTTCACATCAAAAGTTACTCCCTTACCCCCCCTCTTTCTCTCTCTCTTTCTCTAAGAATTCTTGGCGAGGAGGGAGGGCTTGATAAAGCTTATTTTAATCTTTCTTTTTTTCAACTTAAAAACTCCCTCAAACCTTTTTTTGTGACATAATATGTTCTTTTAAATGGGGTGACAGGCATGGATTGAAGAAACTGTGACATAAATTCGACAGAAGAATATTTTTATTTTCAATTGTTTCTTGCAAAGATGCCTTATTTGAGAACTGGAGGTTTATTCAACACATTCTTTATATTCCAGTTTTCAAGAGCTCTTACCCGGGAAGCAAATGATTATAGAAGCAGAGTAATATTCTGTAGAAAAGTTTAAGAGAAGCCACTAAATCATTTTTCAGTGATCAGGAAATGTACTTTACATTTATAAGTTTGGTTTCTTTCCTGTAAAAATCAGTATCGGTGGGAAAAACTCTTAAACTTTTTCAATAAAAGTCAAAATGTTATACTCCATGCAATACTAAAATTAATAAAAACCAGACAATTCTCAAATTTGAAACCTCTTTAATGTCTTAGGGATTAAAAAACTCTCCACACAAACGCAGGTTGTATTATATGAATCTCATGGTTAAATACTCTCAATGCCCTTTCTTGGCCCTCTTTGTGTGCTTTGCAAGGTGGTGGAGGTGGGGTGAATGAAGCTTATTTTAATATTTCTTCTGTCAGCCTTTTGAAGTGTAACATTTATAAAATCCTATTATGTGGTGGATATAATTTTCTTTTAATTGGCTTCCAAATTTTTTCAAATGTATGGATTTTTTTACAGTTAAAAGAGAAAGAGAGTTAGACAGAAATGGAGAGAGAGAAGAGAATAAGACAGAGGAAGAGAGAGTGCCATGACTGTCTTGCTTTTATAACTTAATGTCTTAGTGATTTTTTTTCTTGCCAATATATATGGATCAACTCCATTTGTCTCAAAATTCCATTGCATAAATATATCATGCTTTAATGATTTGTTAGTGGACAATGAACTACTCTTGCTTTCTCCCACAATTTTATTTATTTATTTTTTAAAATTTTTTTTATATCTTTATTGATTTCAGAGAGAGGAAAGGAGAGGGAGAGAGAGAAACATCAATGATGAGAGAATCATTGATGGGCTGCCTCCTGCACGCCCCCGACTGGGGATCGAGCCTGCAATCCGGGCATGTGCCCTGACCGGGAATCGAACCTTGATCGTCTGGATCCTAGGTTGATGCTCAACCACCGAGCCATGCCCGGCTGGGCCTTCCCACAATTTTAAATAATATTGCAATAAATATTCTCCTGTCAAATAAAAGCAGATTTCTTAGGCTTCCGTTCAATTTTATTAATGCTTGCCACCATACCTTTACTGGCTTAATTTTCCCTCTTCACTTATACACACCAAATGTTCTAGTTAAACTGATTTAATTACTATCATTGTGCATTTTCTATAATCTCATAGTTTGTACCAAATATTGAATTAATCTGCAATTGTCCCCCTATGCGTGTCTCTACATTGACGACATCTTGTGCATTTGTCAAGTTCTAGCTCTGTATCTTTTGGCCAGCAGTGATTGTTTGATCTTCTATAACACACAGTTCTTTGCACCAAGTGTGGTTCAGTTATTTAAGATACTTTTATTAGTTTATGTGCATAAATGTATTATTTTGCCTGCTAGCTGTACCCCTTTAAAGACATCTGCTTATTCCTTGAGTTTCCAGATTACTAATTGGATAGTTTCCTATTCATGAGAGACATTCTAAATTATAAAAACATTTGAGAGGATCATTCCCTAAATTTTATTCTTTTTAAATTTCTATTGAATTTATTGGGGTGACATTGGTTGATAAAATTACATAGGTTTCAAATGTACAATTCTAGAATACATCATCTGTATATTATATTGTGTGTTCATCCCCCAAAGTCAACCATTTATCCCTCCTCTGCCCTCTTCTTCCTTCCTCCACCCCCTTTCACTCCTATAAACACCTTACTGTCGTCTCTGCCTATGAGGTGTTTTGTTTTTGTTTTTGTTTTTTTGCTTAATCCCTTCACCTTTTTCACCCAACCTTCCAACCCCACATCCCTCTGACAGCTTTCAGTCTGTTTTCTGTATCTATGAGTCTATATTTTGTTAGTTTATTTTGTTCATTAAACTCCACATACGAGTGAAATCATACAGTATTTGTCTTCCCCTGGCTAACTTATTTCACTTAGCATGATACTCACCAGGTCCATTCATAATGTTGCAAAAGGTAAGATTTCTTTCTTTTTTATGGCTGAGTAATATTCCATTGTGTAAATGTACCACAGCTTTTTTATCCACTGATCTACTGAGGGGCACTTGGGCTGTTTCCAATCTTGCTATTGTAAATGATGCTGCACTGAACACAGGGTTGCATATATTATTTCAAATCGGTGTTTCAGGTTTCTTCAGTTATATTCCCAAAAGGGGAATTACTGGGTGATAAAGCAGTTCCATTTTTAATTTTTTGAGGAAACTCCATACTGTTTTCCACCATGGCTATACCAATCTGTATTCCCACCAACAGTGTATGAGGGTTCCCTTTTCTCCATATTCTTGCCAACACTTTTTGTTTGTCAATTTATTGAAGATAGTCATTCTGACAGGAGTAAGGTGATATCTACCTGTGGTTTTAATTTGCATCTCTCTGATGATTATTGATGTCAAGCACCTTTTCATATATCTATTGATCATCTGTATGCCCTTTTTAGAGAAGTGTCTATTCATATCATTTGCCCATTTTTTAATTGGATTGTTTTTTGTTTTGAGCTGTATTAAGTTCTTTATAAATTTTGGATATTAACCCTTATCAGATGTATCATTCACACATATGTTCTCCCAAGCAGTGGTTTGTCTTTTCATTTTGTTGATGGTTCCCTTTGCTGTGCAAAATGTTTTAGATTAATGTAGTCCTATTTGTTTATTATTTCTTCTGCTTCCCTTAGCTGCCATCCACCAATGCCCATAGACGTCTGTGGTGGGGGCGTGGTCTCAGGAAATTGTCAGAGTGAGGTCAGCAGAGTTTATTAGGTCCAAGCAGACCAAGATTTGGCTGTGTGAAGGGAGGAGTCTACACCAGTCAGGTGTACAAGGGAAAAAGGGCCCTTGTCCTAGAGCAACACAATTCAATCTGTCCCAGGTTCCACAGGAGATCAATCTGTGGAGGGGGGCTGACAGAGTCTGGAGGTGGAGGCTTAGTGGATCTCTCATGAAGAGGAGTGCTAGTCAGGTTTGGGAGAAGGAGGCAGAGTGGCCTCTGCCCCAGAGTCATACAACTCAGTCACTGACATCCCCTGATTTGGCCCAGAACTCTACACCCCTGCCCAGGTAGCTGACTCTTCAGCAGGGCATGAGCTCTGCAGGGTGGTGCTATAGGCTGTCCAGAAAGTGTGGCTACTACATTCCTCCAGGCTGATGCCATAAATGCTCCACTGCAGGAAGACAGAGTCTGCAGTATGGGAGGGAGACTCAGCACAGGGATCCTGGCAGCTGTCCCTCCAGCTCTCTCCCCAGAGCCACAGCCTCATCTCTCCTCAGATGACTCTACTATGTTCTTCCCTCCCTCTGCTGGAGCCCAGGTTGAGTGGCTGTGCACGAGATTTCATGCATTGGCCCTTTAAGAGGGTATCTGTATCTCTAGCTGACTCCTGTCTCTCTCTGGAGGACAGAATCCCTGATGATTTTCATAGCCAGATGTTATATGGGTGCCTCTTCCTGGCTCTGGTGCTCTGGGCTAGGGACCTCTGCATGGGGTTGAGGCCCCATGCTCCTCAGGGGAAACTCTGTAGCTGAGATATCCCTGTGAAATCTCAGCAATTGCCAGTGGGAGCAGGGCCAGTCCTTTTCACTTCTCTGCCCTTCCTACCAGTCTCAACGTGGCTTCTTCTATAAATCTTTGGTCATAAGATTTCTATTCAAATTGTCTCCATTTGTTTATTCAGGTTGATTGTTCTATATTTTAGTTGTAATTCCAGTTTGGTGCTGAGAGGAGGTGAATGTAACTTCCACCTATTCTGCTGCTATTTTGGATGTCTCCTTCTAGATTTTCTTCTTAGAAGTAATATTGAGAATTCTTACAAAAGTGAAACAACACATAGGAATCAACAAATCAGAATCAATGTTGACTATAGTGTTGGGGCAAATTCTTGCAGCTCCTCTGCAATATCAAGCATTTCTCTTTTAGTTGCTTGATTATGGGGATATCCCAAGGTTCCAAGGAAGGATCTTGGCAGCTGTATTCATTGGGATGATACTTGAGGATTCATGACACTGATTACCTAATTATAAATTATAACTGGAATAAAACTATTTCAACATTTTAATTATAAGTCATACAGAAGTTGGAGGTCATATAGAAGACACGACCACTGGTTGACTTGTGAGCTAATACTGGGTAATCAGAGGCTCTTTTTCTTTTCTCTGCCCTTGGAATGCACCTTCTGTCCACCATTTCCATAGAACCACTTCAAGGATGTGGCCTAGAGAGAGTAATGTTGTATTAAGACCAAGGTTTTGAGTTCAGGAATATGCTGATGGTTTTAAGTAGGATAGTTATAATAAAAATGTTTGGTTATATTAAGGTAATGAAAACTTGGGGGAAAGAACTACTTCTGAGATCCAGGTAGCTGAAAGTAAGTCTCTTTTCTCCAAAGAAATCTCTATATACTTAATGGCATGTTAACTGTAAATCTTTTGGAGATACCAATTATAGACTTTGCTTAATTTATGGAAAGGCTAAAAATGTAGTCAATGTTGGATGTGATCATTTGCATATCAATATATGATGACTAAATGTCATTTACCAATATTTAACATATAAGTTTAACTAAAAGTGTATGTGGATATCTGTTTTTATAAATAGAAAAAAATTGTAATAAAATGTGTAATTTATCCTAATGGGCAGACTTAGAATAATGATTTTACTTTCCCAAGTGTCAATTTGAACAAAAGTCATCTAATTCCAGATGTAGTCCAGTAAATTGGGTACAAGCTGCTCGAGAGGTAAAGGTGTTAATTAGTTTAGAGACAGTTGACCTTTCTCTAATATCCTTTCTGCTGCTGTGATTTTTATTCACTTTCTCTGAGAGGAACTGACAGAATTATGGGTATCTCAGAAGCATATAAATTGAATGTAGGGAATTTTTATGAATATTTTAAATAAATAAATATTTGTACCATACTCGTACAACCCCCCCCCCCAAAAAAAAATTCTAGTAGAGTGCCATGAATGTAATGGAAACATTTACAGTAAAAATGTTTACTAGAGACCACTACTTTGTATAGTCTTTATACTAGTTAGAGACAATTAAGAAGCATTCCTTAGACATTGATATAATAGGATTAATTATCTAAGTTAAAAAATTGTTAGAACTTTAAAAAATTATCACGTGTGTTCCAGTTATCGTTGTCCCATAACAAATTACTTTAAAATTTAACAAGTTAAAACAGCATTGTTATGCTCACAGATTCAGTGGTCAGGAATTTGAGCAAGACATTGCAGGAAAGACTTGTGTTTGCTTTACAGTATCTGGAGCTGGGGAGACTCAAAGTCTGGGGATAACCTACGACTAAGGGTGGAGTCATCCTGAAGACTTGTGCACTCACATGTCTGGCACATGGGCTGGGTGCTGGAAGTCTAAGACTATAATCAAGACTGGAAGTTCCAGCAATATTTGGTTATGTTTAAAATGCACATATCTGCCCTGGCTGGTGTGACACAATTGATTGGGGCGTCATCCCATGCACCAAAAGGTTGCTGGTTGGATTCCTGGTCAGGGCACATGGCCGGGTTGTGGGCTCCATCCGAGGTAAGGAGCATGCAGGAGGCAGCTGACGGTTGTTTCACTCTTACCTCTTACATCGATCTTTCTCTTTCTTTCCCTCTCCCTTCCTCTCTCTCCAAAAATAAATTTTAAAAATTCTAAAAAAAAAAGAACATATCCCATGACACAGGAATCCCATTTTAAGCTTTATCTTGAGTAATTCTGCAAAGAACACATGCACAGAAATGCTTACTGCATCATTGCTTGTATTAGCTTGAATGACATGACTTCAAGCAAAGCAAAAACTGGGCCAGCTTTCGAAAGTCACACAGCATCACTTCTTCCCAACTCCAGGTGCCAAAGCCATCACAAATATTTCCAAATTCAAGAGAAAGGCTAATAGGCACTAATACTTGGTAGGGGCCTTACAAAGGTGTATGGTAGGAGGGAGATAATGTTGTTGTTTTCTGGGGAAAATACAATCTGGTACAACATATAGTAATTTAGCATAGTGTCTAGTATGTAAGAAGCACTTAATAATGTTAACTATTATTAGTATTACAACATAATAGTCATTATAAAAATCAAATAAAAAAGCTACAGTCCAACTTGAATTTTTTAGCTACTTTATGCCCATTGTTATAGCAAAAGCTTTTCAAATTAAAAAAAACCCTGATTCCAGAAAAGAAATCTACATAATAGATCTTTCTTTCTAATTGAGAAGAAAATTTAATCCACTTATTGAGTAATAATTAGGCTTAAATATTACTAAAATCTAATTTTTGGTATTTTTCACATTTCTAAAAGAAATAGTTATTGCTTTTAAAATAATTTTTAAATTTAAGAACCCCATATTTTTTAAAGGGGCTTCACTTTTTGACAAGGGAAATTTTAAAAGAGACACATGAAACAGTTTTGACCACTATAAAAACTTGTCATAATCAATTTTATATGAAATTTATGGATATAATGTGTAAATGAAGTGGTCTATCAAAATAATACAACAATAATTAATTATGTTAATAGTAACCAAGTGTTTTCCACATGAGATCCTTAAAAATAAAGTGGCACAGTATTTATAAAAAATAAGTTAAATGTATGAACTATGAAATAACTCTGTTAATGTATGAACTATTGAAATAACTATGTTAATGATTTTAAAATTAATATATCTACTAGATCACATAAAAGCTTAAATATCATGATTAATTAATTGACTTTTGACTGGGTTAACTTTTGTTTCATTTTTTCTTAATCTTCACCTGAGAATATTTTTTCCATTGGTTTTTAGAGAGAGTGGAAGGGAGGGAAGGCGGAGAGAGAGAAACATCCATGTGAGAGAGACATATCAATTTGCTGCCCCCTGCACACTTTAAATGTCATTTGTAAATGTATCTAAAATTTAAAATTTCATAGCAAGAGTGTTTATGAGAGTTCTATTAAGAAAGACATTAGAGGAGGGAATAGACGACAAATTTAGATATCCTGCATTTTAGATAATAATGAGGCATCAAATGGAAAAGACGGAAAGGATGCTTATCATTTGGATTTCTAGAACTGAAGGTTAGATCAGCGGATAGGACAGAGAGTCATCAGTAAGGAAGTGACTTTGGAAGAGATAAGCATGTACAACAATTCTAAGAAGAGAAATCTTAAATAAAGAAAGAAGATCAGGGGACAAAAGAATGTGACTTTACAAATAGAAAAGGGCAAATGTTTTTTATTAAAGGAATTCTGGTGAAATCCATATCTCTTCTTCAGACTGTGAGCCCTATTTGAACTTTTGGATTGGAAGTACAGCACTTATATAAAGTCTACCTTCTATTTGTAAAATGAATCTGAGTTCAGCTTCTAAATCCATGTAACAACATGGGGCTGGGCCCTGTATTGATCCTAGAACCTTGAAAACATTTTAAAACATAAGTTTTAAGTTTTAAAACCTGTATAAGTTCAATTCCAGTGTTTGTTTCTCAAATACAATATTATTGCTTTTGATCTTTGACTAAGATTGGATGAAAGACTAAGTAGGTAAGAGATGAACCCCCCTGGCCTCATCTACTGTATTCAAAAGTGCTCACAGCACAGCTTGCCTCCACAAACATCAGAGCATTACCTGAAAATGCCCACCCTGCACAAAACATTGTGATCTTTCCTCAAGATCTGTTTCAATGTTTAAAAAATATTTTTTTAAAATAAAAACTCAATACTTTTTCGTGTCTCTTCTTGTTGAAAAACTTGCTTGATATATATCATTTCTTTAACTTCTTAAAATGTTTCTAGTCAGATCTTACATTTCTATATCTCAGACATGGATAATGGTGCTTTTAAAATATAGAATTGATAAGGAAGTGGAAAGTATAGTTTGTTTTGAGGATAAATGTGAAATTGGGGTGTAATGCTTGGATACTTCCAAGGGGATGTTTGTCAAATCTAATAAATTATTAAATTCAAAAAATAATTTGACAAAAATGTGCTGATCACTGTACTATCCAGTGGCATGCCATGTAAGTAAGAGAGTCATGGTAATAAAGCACGATTGTCTTTTTCTGAGATTCTTATTAGATTTTAAAATAATTATGAACCAATGAGTTATTAGAAAAAATTAAGAGTCAAGAGAAAAGTTCTGAATTAGGGAATGTTCCAACTTAGAATCTTCATATTTTCCTTATATTTTGTTAATTCTTGTTTGTTAAAATAGACACACAGCAAAGCTTCCTAATGAAATAAAATCGTCAGGTGAACATTTTACATAAGGTCCTCGTTCCCTCTAGCAGATGAATAGAAGAAAGTGTTACAGGTTGTTATCGTTTTTCTCTGAGAAACAGGAGAATAGAGCATCAGTTAGAATGGGGATATGTAACGAATTCTTGGAGCTAAAGAAAAAAAAAGGAAATGTGGTATAAGGCAATCTGCAGTTTCAGTCTTCTAAAATCATTGTTTCAGTTAACACAAGCTATTAAATTGACAAGCAAAAATTTTAAGTTTAGAAATGTATTCTGTAACCAAAATATGTATGACATCATAAATTTCATCTATTCAATTCTCTATTCTCAGAGAAATATACCCAAAAGGAGAAAATTGCTCAATATAATTCCTGCAAGGTAAGGTGGCCATTGGCTGCTTTACTCTAGCTCACAGGGTGAAATACATCAAAGAGTTTGCACCACTGCATCTTCTGCTTTGAGAGATGTTTCCATCTTTGATTCTGCCTCTTTGGTTTCTCTAGGTAAAGCAGATTTTCAGTTTAAGTGTGTATAATTAAAGATATTTGAAAAAGAATAATTTCCATATATAAACTAATATCAGCAAACATAATAAATTAGTTGTCAATTCTTTATTATAGCTCAAAATATGAGTAAACATTCACTTAGATTGTGACTATATATTTTATTATGTGTCATTTTCTCTATAGGTTAAAATGTACTTGTTCATGCCTAAAAGAAGGAAGGCATTAGTTTGAATAGCATTTATTATATGATGTTTTAAACTAATTGTAACTGTCTACTTAGCACATTTTGAACATAACGAACACATATACAACTGTATATACTATTCATTTTTCTAATACATATGTACTAATATAACTTATTTAAATTTCCATTTAGTATTGATTTTCAAATGAGCTCTCTGAAGAACAAATTATTCTCATCTACTGAGATACTGCTTTCCCAAATTTAATTCATAAAATTGAAAAATATATCACAAATGATATAACAAATTATTTCATGAAAAATTTCATGTTAATTCTATAATTATGGAAAGCCAAATTTTTGAGGTCATAATGTGTAATAAAGTAACTGTTAGGGTTTGGGCCAATGACTTGGACTGTGAATGAATTCACAACTAAGAGAAGAAATGCAGAGAGAAAATTTATTTTACTTTCCAAGGGATTAAAGGGCTGGTATATTGCTAGTCAATAAAGGGCAGGGAGGAAAGAGTGGCTTGCATTTTTAAAGAGCGAGCAGTTGCTGTTACTAGGTGACAAAGAAGGGAGGGGGATTGTGTTGAAGTTGAGCAGATACCAGGCTCGTCTTGAAAAGTTACAGTTTGTTTGCTCTCCAGGAGACAGCCTAGTAGACGTCCTAGGAAGGTGTCTTTTATCAACATTTTCGCAAGCCTGTAAAACATGTTTAGAGCAAAAGTTATGAAGAATTCAAAGGAGGCTTGTCTGAAGGGAAAGTAATAATGAGGAAGGGGAAATTATCCTGAAGCTGTTCAAACAGCAGGGAGGAGGGGGGCGTAAGGATACAACTTTGAGAATACAGTCTTCTCTCATTCCACTGTTTGAATAGGGGAGCCAGCAATCTCGAGGTTTAATTACCAGGTGCTTCTCATAAATTGTGGCCTTTTCTGTCCTTACAGTAATGATTAGGCAGGAATAAATATTAAAACACGCTTTATTGGTAAATATGGTAATTAGAATGGATATCAAAGCTTTTCTACATTGTAGAAACTGCTATCCAATTTTTATTGTGGTGATTGTTTGGCTTTGTGGAAAACAAAACAAAAACCCCAAAACTACCACATGGGAAATAGTCTAAGTAAAATAGAAAATCTTCTAAACTAAATGTGAAGAACCTGATTTCTATTCTTAATTTTAGCCAGCTCTGGTTTCTTAGGTACATCACTGTGTCTCTGAATTTCAGTTCAAGTTATTTGTAAGACAAAGGAGTTGCAGTAGATGAGATCCACAGACACTTCCACCTCTAAAATTTAATGATTTTACCATATCAACAAGTGGTTTTTAAGAAGTTCTTTCCAAAACTTCTCTGATATAATTTCTTTATGATTTACTAAAGCCAAGAAAAAGTGTTCAATAACTTAACAGCAACAACATCATCAAGAAAAAATAATCAGCTCAGACTAATACTTGACAACTAGCAATGGGGCATACATAGTAGGATAGAGGAAGGTGGTCTACAGATAATCACTCACAATTTTAGAAGTCAATTCAGGTCAATACAGCAGACATCTGATGAGCTCTTAAGTGTTGAAGGCAAGAGGATTACAAAAGTATATAGTCTCTACCCCAAAAAGATTTATAACATAATAAATTTATAGAAATTAGTATTTGAAAATGTTAGTAGAAATATAAGTGTTTTTTTAAAATGGCATAATTACTTGAATGTCAGAGACACACATAACTACTAATAAAGTTGGAATACTTTAGATCTTCAGAATGAATGTCTGGGAGGTCAGCATGACGTTCCATAATGATGGAATCCTGGAACAGATGGGAGTATCTGAGTATTGACATCCCGAAGATCAAGACAAAATTTTAAACATTTATTGAGGAATTCAGTGTACACCAATCCCTATTCCTTTTATATTTTAAAAGTAGATTTTTTTTTTTAACTTTAATGAATGATTACGCCTGGAATTGCACCTGCCTTAACAATTTTCATCTTCTTTACATGAGGTTGATTTCCATATAGAAAGCAACCATTAGTTTCTTTTCCCTCATGCAAAATTTAAAAAACAGTCAAGTTGCCCTGGCCTTTGAGGATTAACAAAAAAAAGAAAAAAGAGAGAGAATGAGCAACATTCTGTTGCCTTCGGTACATGTCCCAGTCAGCCCTGCAACCCAGGCATGTGCCCTGAACGGGAATTGAACTGGCAACCTTATGGTGCACAGGACAACACTCAACCAACTGAGCCGCTCTGGCCGGGCAGTTCTTTTCTTCTACATTATTCTGTATCCACATTCTCTGTATCTGTACATTATTTCAGTTTCTGTGTGACATTTTCCACAGATATATATCACTGGCTGCTGCCTTGGGGGTTGGACATCCTTCTGGGTGTCCACTGTTAGTCCCCACATAGCACTGAGAAGCCCCTCACTCTGAACTTTGAAACAGAATCTTAACTACTTTTAGAGAGACACGCACAAGTGATTCTTCCAGTTTATTCTAGCTTAATCTCCTAAATGATGATTCCAATATACTTATTACTTACAGGTCACATTTTGCATGTCAGTGTTGCCAGAGATCAAGATGCTGTTTCCCTCTGTGTTAAATATCTGCATATTAAAGCACACAGTTTTCAACATGTGACTGGCGTAGGGTGCTCTTATTCTAAACTCCTTTTTTCTTTAGTAAGAAATGGTGATGCCATAAAGTAGTCTGTGTATTTCTGAAATAAATCTTCTTATCCACTGGCAAATGAAATAGAGTTAGTAAATTTGATCAGTGGTTTATGTGTCTGATTTTGCCTTAATATTACAATTATTTTTTTCAGTTTTACTTATAAGAAAGGAAAGCAAGATGCAAAATTTGTAGAGAAAACAAATATTTTCATTAACTTCTTCTTTTAATATATTAAAATACCTTAATATGAAATCAAACTACTGAATTATCAAGTCATACAAGAAGGCAATGCTCATAGCATAAAGACTGACATTTAATCAGAGTCAAATCAGGGATGACAGACATTTAGTTGGAAAATCAAGGAACTCATTAAGTCAGGGACAGAAGAATTGGGAACTTGGAGGCTGGTAACAATGAAGTATCACTTCATTTGATTTTATTCCCAACTCACCTAGTTGTAAAAGTTTGTCTTGTTTGGCTACGAGTAGAAAAGCAAATGAAAATTGAAGACCAGGAGCTGGTCCCAGGATCTATCTGATCATCTCCCCATTTCTTTTGATACTACTTTGGCTTAACCCAACTGGGAGCTTTTTCTATGTGTTTTTTATCAGTTCAAAACCAACTATATTTTTGATGTTTGAAAGGTTGCATACTTCAAGAGAATTTTTTCATCATGTACATTTATGACTTTTGATACAAATGGAAACTCATTACTGTCCATAGAATCAACATAAATTGTTTGCTTGCTTAGAAAATGTGGTTTACTAAAGGACTGAAAGAATGACTTTGCTAACTACAGATGGCTGAAAACTGTTTTTATTTTCTGTGATGGGATGAACTACAGTTAGGGCTTTCTTAATTAGATGGTAAAGTGGAATCTGAGCAGAAAGGATTTATATGAGCCATTGAAGAATATTTAGGACTGAATTACCAATGAACTAAGGTCATAGGATATGTGGTATAATTGGGGGGGGGGACAGGTTAGATGAAGTATCTAAAATTCCTAAAATCAAGAATTTTCTGTTGCCCGGCCGGGCGTGGCTCAGTGGTTGAGCGTCGACCTAGGATCCAGGTGATCAGGGTTCGATTCCCGGTCAGGGCACATGCCCCGGTTGCAGGCTTGACCAATGACTCTCTCATCATTGATGTTTCTATCTCTCTCTCTCCCTCTCCTTTCCTCTCTCTGAAATCAATAAAGATGTTTTTTAAAAAAAAGAATTTTCTGTTAATACTTAACAATTATTAATATCTTTGCAATCAGAAAAGTCATATTTTAATGTAATAAAATATGAAGACAAATTTCATTGATCATGCTTTTTATATGCCATAGTATATCATGTAATAAATCAGTGGGTGAATATAAAATATGGGAATATGAACGTTTTTTCCCTCTATATAAAGAGCAATGTATGCAGCCATAAAAGAGATTTATTATGAGCATAATAGACCCTGTTATCAAGTATATAACGAAAACACTGCAGTTATCCTAGCTTCAGTTTCAAAAGTGCCAAGAGCATACCAAATACCTAGACAAGTTGGATGAATATCTTTCACATTAGATTCTATTTCAATATTTAATTAGAAAATGTCTAAAAGGCAATTATCCAAGTTTTGTCTAATATTTTCTAAAGTGACTATATGTCATATATAAAATATAACAGTGAAAGAAAATAATAGGTGAACTCATAGGTAAGTAGGGAAAATTGTTATTATTTTTAAACTCAAAGAAAAAAATAACAGTTTATATAAGGTCATGATGATCTATCTCAGGCAAAAATGGAGCCCTAAAATACATTTTCCACTGAAACTAAATACAAGGAAGTTATCAAGGGAAAAACTATTTGACTACCTTGCCTTTTATTGCTTTCTAAGAATTTCATATTTATTTATATTTCTACAATGTCATCTTGATTGAGAGCTCATGTATTTCTGTTAGAAATTTCTTAGTTTCAGTAAGGACTACGGGAGCACCCAGTGATTATTTATTCTCTTGGCACTACTTACTGAGTAAGTAGTGTAGTATCAAAGGGAAAAATAATTAATTTTTTTCCACCAAATATATTTTTGAGCAACTGATGTATGCCAGGCACTGTTATAGGCACTGGAAATAAAATAGGAAACAAAACAGGCCCCCCCCCAAATTTGCCATGCACACATGAAGCTTACAGTCAATGTTAACATGTAGTTTGAGGTACACATACTTTACTCACAGTAGACCTTGTACTGTACATCCCTAGCTCCTTAAAAACATGCACACTGGATTAGGGTTCTTTCTTCCTTACTCTCAAGGCATCTTGAGTTCTACTCATCGCACTTATCAAATTGGACATAAATTATTGATGCCTTCCACACTAGACCTTGTGGGTAAGAACCATTTCTTATTCATCTCTATATTCCCACTGCTTAGGGGAGCATCTGGAACAGAGTAGAAGGTTTCATAATTTTTAAATTGAGTAGTGGACAATCCCATTTGCTTTAACTGCTCATGGTTACTGTTCAATTATATGACCTTTTAAAAACCACTAAAATTCTAACATCTCCTCAAGATACTTTCCCACTTCTAGTCATTGCTGCCATGGGAAACCTAATCTAATATTCATTTTTTTTTAAATATATCTTTATTGATTTCAGAGAGAGGAAGGGAGAGGGAGAGAGAGAGATAGAAACATCAATGATGACTCATTGATTGGCTGCCTCCTGCAGGCCCCTGAGCCTACAACTCGGACATGTGCCCTGACCAGGAATTGAACTTCGATCTCTGGATACTAGGTTGATGCTCAACTGTTGAGCCATGCTCAGCTGGGCTAATATTCATTCTTATAACTCAGGGAGACTTCTTGTTATATAATTAATATGAGATTTTCTCTTTGTGACTTCTTAGAAAATATAGATCATATTGAGGTGTGTCATTACAACTACATTTTTAATGAGCTATTGGTGATATCTTTTGGTAAGCTAGATGTTCCATGAACACCAAAACAATTATATCTACCTTTCCATTGTATTTGTGAAATTGAAAACATGGGAAATTAGGTTAGTTCATAATTAAGACTATAAGCTAGGCAAAAAATATCAGTGAACAATTTAAATGCTATGCCTAATGAAATGAGTGAAGTAAAACTGAAATGGCTTTTGTAATATTTACCTATTATTTTAAAATAGATCAATGTATTAGTAAGTTAGATCAATGTATTAGCATTCTTTTGCTAGGGCTTGCATTTACATGTAACAAGAGCCTCAAATGCTCTTATACTTTTACTTTAATAGAAAAAATGAAGCCCTCACCGGGTGACTCAGCTGGTTAGAGCATTGACCAATATGCCAAGGTTGAGGGTTTGATCCCATCAGGGCACATATAAGAAGCAACCAATGAATGCATAAATAAGTGGAACAACAAATCCATGTTTCTTTGTCTCCCTTTCTCTCCCCCCCCCTAAAAAATCAATAAAGAAAAAATTAAAAAATAGTTAAAATAATAAATTTTTTAAAGGATAAAAAATTAGTAAAATACCCTAAAACATTAAGATCAAGAACATTAATCTAAGCAAACAGGAGCAGTTTTCTAAACAGTAAGCCTGAGAAAAAGAAAATTCAATTGAGCTTCATTTTAAAGACTGTCTGCTAACCTCAAATCCAACTACATAAAGAATTATATTCTGTATATGACTCAGAGATCAACAAATGGAAGCCTAAAACTAATTTTAAGATATCATTGGTTGGACCAGCATTAAGCCAACATTTGAAGTATATTTTTTGTTAGTAATCTTTTCTTTTTCTTCTATTAGGCCTTATTTTTACTCATTTTCTACTCACATCCATCTCTTCTCAAGATCTTGTGTTCTTTAACTTATTTTGATGCCTTTAATGTTTCTTACTTTTAACTCTCCCATTGCCTCATTGTAAAGGCATTACCAAGCAACAGCACATCAGAAGCAAACTTCCTAAATGGGGAGAGGGTGAGAAACCACATTCTATGAGAATAATGGGAGATTGCTGCCAGGAAGTGGGGGGAAGAGAGGGAGAGAGGGGGAGAGGGAGGGAGGACGGGGTGGGGGGGTGGAGGGTGGGGTGGAGAGAGGGAGGGAGAGAGAGAGGGAGGGGAAGAGAGAGAGAGGAAGAGAGAGAGGGAGGGAGGGAGGGAGCTTAAAAACTTCCTGCAAATAGACAAGGAGTTTTCACATAAAAGGAAAGCTAGTGTGCTCTAAAGTGGTGCGTAAGTACTAACTATAATTAGAATAAACAGCCCAGGAGGGACCTATAGGCGGACTATATTGTGGTTTAACACTTGGTGAGACTTTAGAGATATCTGATCATTTCTTGAAATTTTATTTTGAATACTATTTGGATCAAAAGTACTATGTTGAAGAGACTACTGTGTCAGCTTTGCCTCTTAGAGTTATCTTGCTCTCTGTAGGGAGATTTTGGAAAAATTATTGAATTTTTTAAAAGTCTCATTTGCCCCATATATAAAATGATATAGTAATAGTAGCTATGTTATAAAATCAATTTGAGGAATGAATAATAGAATTTATGTATCCTTCATTGCACAGTGTCTGGTATATACTGACTACTGCATCAGTATTTTATTTATGATTTTGGTTATAAAGTTTCTAAGGAAATATTCTTTTTTACAGGTCTGAGATAGAGTCCAATGACTAAGATTCCTTAAGACCCTCATTATACAATGCCTAATAAACAAAGCCTTCACAATTTACCTGACCCGGAAACCAGAGCTTACAAAGATTTCAATTAAAATCTTTGTTCTCTGGATCCTAATTTTCAAGCTTCAAGACATCTTTCCATACACTCTACATTGTCTAACAACTGATTGTGTCTCATCTCAAAAATCTATATGTATATAATTTTACTGTTATTTTGGATCTTACATTAAAATCAAATATTAAGTTAATATTAAAATTATATATGGAATTTGAAAAGCTAGCATATGCTATTTTATTCATTAATTATATTACATGTATATAAACATTAGAAAGGGAAAAATTATGAAGTTACAATTAATTAAATATAATTCTGTGGATATACAAAAGTTTCTTCATAGGAATGGTGAAACTATAAAAAGGAGATTCTAGATGCTACAAAAATAGAATATATTTAAAGATGCATGTACACCAAGAAACCAAAATAAAAGAAATAAATAATTCCAATAATATTAGTTCCTTTTTAGAAAGCATTTATGACTTGTAAATGTTCACATAATGGAAGGAGTTTCACTGAAACATGAAAAACTTGGCACATGCTGTCAGGTGGATTTTGCCTCATCCTGGATGGGTCTCTAGCTACAGTAGGCAAATAGGTTAAAGAAAGAAATACAAATGTCCCAAGAAAGTTATATATTTGAAAATGTCTCTTTTCACATACAGATAATTGGTTCTCTAATGTTTCTTTTTTTGAACTAAACACCTGAGGATAGTTTTTAAATTGATTTTAGAGAGAGAGGAAGGGAGAAGGACAGTGAGAGAAACATTGATGTGAGAGAGAAACATTGATCTGCTTTCTGCTGCATGTCCCCGACCAGGGATCAAACCCACTACTGGAATTGAACCCACTACCTTTTGGTGTATGGGATGACGGTCCAACTGACTGAGCCACCTAGCCAGGGATGTTCTCTAAATTCTTTAATTGATTTAAGAAATCAATTCTTTTATTGATTTAAGTAGCAATAAAATATGGAAAACTAAAAATATGGGGGACAATTAAAAAAATTGAGAACCATTTGTCTTAAATGTGGTATTGATCCTTCAAATAGACTTTACTTATTCATTCATTTATTCATTTACTGCTACAGGATATTTATTTATTTATTCATTGTAAGAACACTTAACATGAGATCTACCTTCTTAACAAATTTTCAAGCACACAACATAGTATTGCTAACTACAGGCACCATGTGTACAGCATACGTGTACAGTGTATTGCTAGAATCTATTCATCTTGCATAACTGCCACCCTTTACCCACTGAAAAATAACTCCTCCTTTCCTTCTCTAGTGCCTGACAGTCACCAATATACTCTCTCCTTTTATAAGTTTGAATATTTTAGATACCTCACATAAGTGGAATCATGAAGTATCTGAATTTCTGTGACCAGATTATTTCACCTAACATAATGTCCTCCAGCTTCACCCATGTTTCACATATTGTATACATTTCTTCTTTTATAGGCTGAATAATATCCCATTGTATGTATACACAACATTTTCCTTATTTGTTTATGTGATGATGGACATTTAGGTCATTTCTATATCTTTGCTATAGTGAATAAAACTGCAGTGGGCATGGGAGTGTATATATATCTCTTTGAGACACTGATTACAATTATATTGAGCATGAGGTATTCCTGTTTTTAATTTTTTGAGGAATGACCATACTGTTTTCCATAGCAATTGCACTATTTTATATCCATACTAGCAGTATACAAGGGTTCCAATTTCTTCTCCACATCCTCACCAACATTTACCTTTTAAAAAATAATATGTGTCTTAACATATGTGAGGTGAAATCTCATGGTGGTTTTGAGTTATATTTCCCTGATGATTAATGAAATTGAGCACCTTTTCATATGCCTGTTTGCCATTTGCATGCATTCTTTCAAGAAATGTCTGTTCAGCCCTTTCCCCAGTTTGAAATTGGGTTGTGTTTTTGCTATTGAGTTGTGGGAGTTCTTTATATATTTAAGATATTAATTATCAGATATATTGTTTGCAAATATTTTCTCCTATTCTGTAGGTTGCCTTTCACTCTGTTCATTGCTTTCTTTGCTATGCAGAAGCTTTATATATATTTTTATAGTTTTTATAAATTTTTAAAAAATATGTGTTTATTGATTTTGAGAGAGAGAGGAAGGGAGGAAGAGAGAGAGAGAAACATCAATGTGAGAGAGAAATGTAGATTGGTTGCCTCCTGCATGTATCCCAACCACCCCAACCGGGGGTCAAACTCAAAACCTGAGTATGTGCTCGAACTGGGAATCAAACTGGTGACTTGTCAGTGCACAGGATGACCCTCAACCAACTGAGCCACACTGGCCAGATGCATAGATTCTTAACTTCTTCAAGAAGCTAAGTCCTTTACTGGACAAAATGTTAAGTCAAGGATCCCCCTTTGATAAATACTGAGTCATGATTTTGTTTCCATTTTTCTAAAATGTGGACAGCGGGTAGGTAACAGCTGCACCCACCACCTCCTACAGCCACATCAAAACCACAACTAAAATACAGAACCACCGTCACTCAGGGCCTCCTGAGATCCGGCTTCACAGAAGCCCCACAGCCAGGGAGCTGAAGCAGCACCGAGACGGGAGGAGGGGCGGGGACGCGGGCGGGTCGGGGCTGGATCATGAAGACAGGACTGCGGGCCCACACCCGGTGCCACAGGTTAAACCCGGGAGGAAACCTCAGTGGCGGAGGTTTCCTGGAGGAGCAAGGGGCACCAGCCCCATATCAGGTCCCCAACCCAGGGCTCCAGGGCCAGGAAGAGACGTCCCCACAATCTTGAGCTGTGAAACCAGCGGGGACTCTTGCTGAGGGTCCCAGAGGCTGCAGGAGCCCCAGAAGCTCCTCTAAAGGGCCCGCGCACGGACTCACTCGGACGCTCCCTCTGAGCCCAGCGCCGGGCAGCAGCCTGGAAGGACCCGGGACACTCGGGGAGGAACTAACCTGCCTGAGATCCGGGCGAGAGGCGGAGGGGCGGCTTCCTCCCAGGCAGAAGGGCTGGTGGAGGCCATGGCTCCTGTGGCGAGTCCTCCCGGCACACAGCCGGCAGGCAGGCGCTATATTTGAATCGACAGCACCTGACTCGCACCTTTGGCCCCGCCCCGTGATTCCTGGAGGCCCCGCCCCTCCCCACCTGCAGCTCATCCAGGCCATTTCCAGGGGCTTTTCTGTGCAAGTAGCCTCTCAAGCCTCATGCTTAGGACTTTCCTAAAATCTCTCCAACAAGCAGCAGCGGGCCCCATATGGCTTGATAAGCGGCCCCCGGCCTCGCACTAGCAGCAGCCTGCACTGGCTCATAGCTTGGCCTCTCCTGGGCACCTCCAAGCCCAGCACAAGTAGCAGCCAACTACGGTTTGCTGTGTAGCTCAGGCTGGGTGGCCCTGGGCAAGGCACTGGCACAGGCTGACTTTGCACCTCCCGGGAGGCCCCAGAAACAGTGCACCCAGTGGTCAGACTGGACCACGCTGGGTTACAACCCTACTACATCCACGGGTGACACACTCAAGAGGAGCATTTGGTGAGCACCAAAGCCCTACTGAAGTAAATCCTGCTCCATAGGGGTGTCTCCAGAAAAGCAGCTCTTTGGCTGTAGCTGCAGCTGGTCCTCACAGCTGATTGGTCTGGGGGTCAGTTCCTTCCAGTGATGCCAACAGCAACCAAGGCTCAACTACAACAGGACAGTGCACACAGCCCACACAGGGGAGCACCTAGAAGGCCCAGCTCAGGGGACTGGGGAGGCTGAGCCACTGGACCCTACAGGACATCTACTACACAAAGCCACTCTACAAATTCCAGGAGACATAGCAGCTCTACCTAATACATAGAAACAAACACCTGGAAGCAGCCAAAATGTGGAGGCAAAGAAACATGTCAAAAGGAAAGAACAGAAGGAATCTCTAGAAGAGGAACTAAATGAAATAGATCCAAGCAAGCTAACAGATACAGAGTTCAGAATTTTGTTTATAAGGATGTTTAAGCAGACTATTAGGGAAATAACTGAGAAAATCGATAACATAATAAAGTACCAATTTGAAATGAAGGCTATAGGAACTGAAATGAAGACTAATTTACATGGAATCAACAGTAGAGTAGAGGATGCTGAGAATCAAATCAGCAATTTGGAACATAAGGAAACGAAAAACACCCAACCAGAAAAGCAAAAAAAAAAAAAAAAAAAAAGAATCCACAAATATGAAGATAGTATAAGGAGCCTCTGGGACAACTTCAAGAGGTCCAACATTTGTATTATTGGGATGCCAGAAGGAGAGGAAAGAGACCAAGAAATTGAAAACCTATTTGAAAACTAATTACAGAAAACTTCCCCTACCTGGGGAAAGAAATAGACTTACAAGTCCAGGAAGCACAGAGGGTCCCAAAGAAGAGGAACTCAAAGAGGCCCACAGCAAGACACAACATAATTAAAATGCTAAAGGTTAAAGACAAAGAGAGAATCTTAAAAGCACCAAGAGAAAAGCAATTAGTTACCTATAAGGGAGCACCCATAAGACTGACAGCTGATTTCTCAACAGACACCTTGCAGGTCAGAAGGGAGTGACAAGAAATATTGAAAGTGATGAAAAGCATGGAACTACAACCAAGATTACACCACCCAGGAATTGAAGGTCAGATAAAGAGCTTCACAGATAAGAAAAAACTAAAGGAGTTCATCAGTCACCACCAGACCAGCACTACAGGACATGTTTAAGGGCCTTCTTTAGGAAGAAGCTAATGAGCAAGAGAATCTGATGAACTAAATCAATCCAGAGACATTGATGCATCCAACAGACAATCATATTTCAGAGGAAAGAGGGAACGGGGTGGAGGGTGGGAAGAGATTAGCCAAAGAAGTTATATGCATAACCCATGGACACAGTCAATAATGGGGTGAAGGCCTGGGGAGGGGGTGGGAGTGAAGTGGAGGGGGTCATTTGGGGGAAAAAAATGGGACGCCTGTAATACTTTCAACAATAAAGATAATTTTTTTAAAAAAAGAGGTAAAGTAAGGGGCTTGTCAGCATAAAATTAAATTTGAGAGGAACACTGAAATTATCCTTCCTCTATTTGCCCAGATCCTTCTTTATTACATCTACAAGCAAGAACCTTATTTGTAAAAAAGTAAAAAATTGTATGTTTTAACCTTGAAAAATAATAAAATATAAAATAAAATAAAATAAAATAAAATAATAAAATAAAATATGGACAGAGAATCCTGTTTAGAGATGTAACAGTCACAAGTAGGATTTGAGGAGGTGGCAGCAGGTGGGAAGTGGGACAGTCTGTCACAGTGCACCATGAGGCTGTTTGGTACAAATATTCTGTAGCTTGACTGTATCAACATCAATGTCTGGTTGTGATACTGTATTATGGTTTGAAATACGTCACCATTGAGGGAACTGGATAAAGGGTACACAGAATCTCTCTGTATTTTTCTTACAACTGCATGCAAATTTACAATGATCTCAAAATAAAAAGTTTAACAAAAGCAAGTGCTATGTGAACATCAGTATGGAAAAAAAAATCTAAGGGGTGGTATCCAATCTGATTCCAAGGTTTGAGAAGTTGTGCTGTGCCCAACATTAGTAACTGTAGTTAATTAAAAATAAAATTAAAGTATTTTTTCCAAAGAGTTATTTTTTTATTCCAGGTAACAGCAAAACTACGTAATTCCACCTCCTTGTGCTTTTGCAGCAATTCAACCACCAGCCTTCGCAGAAATAAGTAAAGGTAATGCATATGCCCTTTCTAAGATCTCTAAATGTATCTGAAAGTTGCCAATGTCCTTCATGGCCATTGACTAGTAATTGAATTACAACTGTAAAATTTGGAACTGAACTGGCCTTGCTCTCTTTCATAGCATGTGCCAAGATTTTATTTAGCTGCTGTTTATCAATATAAGCAGCAATTTAGCTGTTGTTATTACATTGTTTGGTGGGCTCCCCCCCTCCCCCAATACCTAGAGATGAAAAGATGAAGCTGTTATAAATAAATCATGATAAAATTATCAAAGCTCAAATAGCCAGTGGAATTATTTAATATGAGGATATTTAATTTTGGAGAAGTGGGACCAATTTCAAATTTCAACAGAGCCTTTTTTGTTTTCCCTTTTCTTCAGAATAATTTTCCTTACTGAATAAAAGGTATTGATTATTAAGAAACATTTATCTACTTTTCATTGAACACCTCCAAAAGTAGAGCCACAGTTTGCCATTTGCTGATGACACAGAAGCAGGTGCTATTAAGCCAAATGTACACACAAGTAGCTCAGCTTTTTTTTCTGTTCTCCTATCTTATGAAATTTTCCTTTATAACTGAGTAAGATATAATTCCCCTAATTAGAGTGTGACAGTACCCAAATTGAAAGGAGTTATTAAATAGTAGCATGTCTGAGCTAGATGAATTATCTGCTAATAAGCATAGAATGACAAATGATTACCATGCTTTTTTCATCTATAATTTGCCCAATTTTCCTTACTTGTTTAATTATCCTTGATAGAACACAAGGCCAATAACATTTTCAAGACAGAACTTTGTATCATTTTAGTACAGATTATATTGATAAACAGCAGCTAAATAAAACAATCAGGACACAACAATGACAGCATTGAAAAAGTCACTTTTATTGTATTGCTTTATTAATGTTTAGTGCACTTACTGTCAGAGGCATCTGCTGAGGCAAGGGCAGTCTGGGGCAAGCATTAAGCAAATGCCTTAAAAGAGTTCACGCTCCACATTTTTGCCTTCCCTCTCCTTGCTCTAACAACATTGCAAGGATATAAATTCCTGAGAAATGAAACACCAAGTTGCCCAGCAGGCAGAATAAGAGAAGATGACAATTCTCCCAACTTCTTCTAAAGAAGGACTTCAGGCTTCTTAGACACAATTCAGTGATGCAGAGTCGATGGTACAATTGTTTCACAACACTTTGGGACAAAGAAAAGGCACATTGCTTTATTTGTGTACATCAAACTAATTCTGGCTTTATGCCTTTACTGGTCAAAGTTGTGTGAATTTCAATCGAATGCTTTGGGCACTCCTCCACCTCCTCAGAGGGAGTCTTTCGTAGTCATATTCATACAAATATACGTATATTCCTATTCCTCCACCCTTGGCTTTCTTACACAAATAGTCATGTACATTATACACTGTTCTTTATAGCCTCTTAGTATTCCATTTAATGTTTATTTAACAAGATTCCTATCCTTTTCAAACTTCTGCTATTGTAAATAATGCTGCAGTATATACTGCAGAAATTTTATTTTATATATTCTAATGTATCTACAGAATAAGTTTTTTAAATTTATTTTTATTTTTGAGAGTATTACAGATGTCCCCCATTTCCCCCCGTTTGTTCTCCTTCATCTAGCTCCTGCTCCACCCCAGGCCTTCACCACACTATTGTTTGTGTCTATGGGCTATGCATATATGCATATAAGTTTTTTGGTTAATCTCTTCCCATCCCTCTTCCCTCTAAGATCTGTCAGTCTGTTCCATGCTTCCATGTCTCTGGACCTGTTTTGTTCATCAGATTATACTGTATCTACAGAATAAATTCCTAAAAATGTGAATGCCATGTTAAGCAACAATTGAATTTATAAATTTTATAAATATTGCCAAATTACCCTATATTGCATCTTTACCAGCAATATCAGATTGCCTGTCTTCAGCCACAAAGACTTAAAACTATTGAGTCAGTTTATTTCCTATTTATTTGCATTTTTATTTTTTAAGTGTATATATAATATATATTATATAAATATATAAAATTATATATGTATATTATTAATTTTTTAAATTGTTGACACTATTACAGTTGTCCATGGGCTTCCTATTTTGAATGATAGCCTTGTTAGATAGTGTAGTCTTTGATTCAGGTCTTTGTTTTTCATTACTTTGAATACTTCATGCCAGTCCCTTCTGACCTGTAGTGTTTCTGTTGAGAAATCAGCTGACAGCCTTATGGGAGCTCCGTTGTAGGTAACTGTCTCACTGCCTTTAAGATTCTCTCTTTGTGTTTAACCTTTGCCATTTTAATTATTATGTATCTTGGTGTGGGTCTCTTTGGGTTCATCTTGATTGGGACTCTCTGTGTTTCCTGAACTTGTGTGACTTTTTTCTTCAGGTTAGGAGAGTTTTTTGTCATTATTTCTTCAAACAGGTTATCTGTCCCTTGATCATTTTCTTCTTCTTCTTGTACCTCTATGTGAAGATGTGGATACATTTCATGTTGCCCTAAAATTCCCTTAAACTATACTCATTTTAAAAATGTTGAGGTATGATCCCTCTATTCCCACTTTAATGAGAGTATTTATCAAAAATGGGTGTTGAATTTTGTCAAATGCTTTTTCTGCATCTATTGATAAGATCATGTGATTTTTGTCTTACAATTTGTTGATGTGATGTATCACGTTTATTGATTTGCAAATATTGTACCAGCCTTACATCCCTGAAAGAAATCCTACTCGGACATGGTGTATGATCCCCTGTGAAGCCGTCCAGACCAGGGCTTTTGTGTGCTGGGAGTAAATATGGTATTCTTTATTTCCAACTAGTTCTTATTCATGGTGTGTGTGTGTGTGTGTTTTATGCTGGTGTAGTTTCCACTAACTTCCTTATCATTCTCACTATGTTCTTTGAGCATTCTTATAACAATTACTTTAAACTTTAAATCTGATAAATTGCTTGCCTCCATTTTATTTAACTCTTTTTCTAGAGATTCCTACTGGTCTTTCATTTGGGGCCTGTTTCTTTGTTTCCCCATTTTGGCTGTTTCTTTGTGTGTGTTTTGATGTATTAGATAGGTCTGCTATAATGCCCAGTCTTTCTGGGGTGGCCTTATGTAGTAGGTGTCCTGTGGGTCCCAGTGGCACAGTCTATCCTGCTTCAGGAATGTCCCTTGTGTGGGTTTTGTGCATCCTTCTGTTGTAACTGGGTGTTGATTGCTGTTGGCCTGTTTGTGGGTGGGAGTGACTTTCAGGCTGACTGTGAGGCTCAACTTCAACCACATCACACAAGGTGTTGTACAGATGCTGACAGGACAAAACCAGACAAGATAAAACACAGCAAATAACAAAAGAGAAAAAACAAACCACCACCAACAACAAATAGAACGAAACAAGAAAAATTAAAAGAAAAAATAATAAAGGACATTAAAAAAAGAATACAAGAAGGAAAAAGGAACAGGGAAAAATACAGGTTCATTATTCTAATTCTCAAACATGTTCATATTATGTCTTACTGTGTTATGTGACTGAGGCTGCTTGAGGTCAGCTTAGACTGATCTGTGAGGCTCAAGGCCCCAAGCCCACTGTCAGCTATCTCTAGAACAGAGGGAATTAGGATCTGGGCCAATTTGAAACCCTTTCACATATAACACCTTGCCAAAGCTCAGCAGCTTATAAGTTTTGCATTGGATCAGTATTACCTGCATTTTTCATATCTTCCAAATTCTTCTTAAATTATCAATCTATTAATTACAGAGAAAGTTGTGTTTTAAGTCTCTTATTTTCATACTTTCTCGTTGTATTTTGGCAAATTTTACCTTTACATATGATATTAGGTACATATAAATTAGACTTGTTATATATTCCTAGTAAATGTTAACTTGATTTATAAGTTAGTAAACTGCAATTGTATTGCTTTCTGTTTTTATGTTTATTTTGCTTAAAATTAATAGAGCTATGTCAGTTTTATTTTTTTATCTGTTTACTATATATTTTTAGTTTTTTTCCTTTCAACTTTGTATCCCTATGTGTTAGATATATTACTTGTAGGCAGCGTATGGGTGGATTATCCCTCCTTTTTCACAATACTTGTAACATATTATTCCTGAAAAATTAGTAGACTCAATTTCTTTTGTTAAAACAGGAAAAGTTGCAGTCATAGGTTTAATTTTCTCCATCATGCCTGTCAGAGAAGAGGAAAATTCCAGTGATTCTTTTCTATGACTTGCAAATATTACAAGTATTTATACTGTTTAAAAAACTGAGGTATCAGTTACAATAATATTACCCACCCAAGTAAGATAACCAATCAGAATTGCAAGTTTCTTTTGGTTATAGGGCCTGGCAAAAATCTCTAAACCCTTTAAAGTCATACAAGAATCTTTTCTTCAAATGATACTTCCAAGGACAAATTTCTATTAATAGAACAGTACAAGTTAGTAACAGTTATAAATATTCACACAAGTCCCCTTGTTGCAGAAGTAACAAGACTGATATTCTTGAGAATGTTCTAATTTAATACCTTATCAAATCAGACTGTTTGAATGTATTTTATGATGCAGAAAGCTTTATCTCTGTGACTTCAGAGATAGAGGATGTCTCTCTTAGGCTGCTTTTGTTAATTGTGAAGTCTTGTACTTTTTTTTTTAAGGTGAGCTCTGTTAACTTTACTACTTAGCATAAAAAGAAAAAAAGCAGGCTGAAACCTTATTTTTCTTTGCTGAAATGGAATAAGAAAAGAAAGAAGGAGCAGGTAACATTAATCTTCCACATTCTGATTTTGCAAATGAGAAATGTGCTATCCCTCATTGAATGCAAAGAATTCTAGAATGGCAGAATTGATGAAAAGATGTCAACAGACACTGAAGGACATAGGTATTCCTTTCTTGAAGTAATCAAAGGTTTACAAACTTATAGAGCAGGGCAAACTGAGACACTCCTGGCCAGAGGAGCAAGTTTCCTTGCTCACCTAAATCTCCTACAAGAGTCTGCAGACCTGCCTCCTGGTTAGAAACTGACCTTTGCCCTTTTCCATTCCTTTCCTCTAACATGTATCCAATGAACTCTACAAACCACTTGATTTATATCTTTGCTGGAACCTTGTCTTCCAGGGCCTGCTATGTTGACTGAATTTGGTCAGACTGATATCAATTTAGTAATTAAAAATGCAGACAGTGTTATTGTTCTTAATAATTTGACAGTAAGGTTTAGAGAGTGTAAACCTTGAATGTAAGAAACATTCAGACCCTTGAAGAATTTTTGTGAGTTTATTTGAGCCAAACTGTCACACATGCCATGAAGCAGAATCTCAAGGGATTGAGAGAATGGCAGTTTTGCATCTTGCTTTATGGATTACAATCAAAGGGGAAGTCAGGGGGTCACATGAAATCCATTGGTGATAGATTAAGGAGACGGGAGAAAGCAAAAGTGGGGGCACTGCTGGGATGGGAATAAAAACTAAAATGATAGACACACACTTCCTTTACTTAGGTGGGTTCAGAGTAGCTAACAGTCAGCAATTAACATGATAACAATGATAATGAGGGGAGTTTGTGGTTTTAGCTCTGTGCTTTGAGGGCTCAGAAAAAGGGGACATTACTTTGTTTTGCAAAGGCATGTTAATCAGTTATGCTACCTCAGATGCAAAAGACAACATGCAACAAGCTTAGTCAAGGTGAAAGTTAACCTTTGTTAGGGAAAAATACTGCCTTAGGACATAGCTACCCACCATGGACTGCTTTCAGTTTTAAAAAGTTTTTAATTTCAGACCATCCTTTTTGGTTACATTAGGTCTCTGAGTTGGTGAGGCCACCATGCAGGCCTTCCCTGAGCTTGTCGGGTTTAGCATGTGGCCCAGCCCTTTTGTCCACAAATGGATAAAGTATAAATAACCAAGAGTCTTTTAAATCAGGTCATTCCATATTTATTTAAAATAACTCTAAATATCTCACCAAATATTTTCTTTTAAGTGATCTCCTTAAGGTACAATTTTATTCTTTTGGTTATATTTCCTCAGTATTTATGAATATAACTGATAACTACATGCAAATTTAATTTCAGAGGCCTACATAAAATATTCTAAGTTTTAATGGAGAGGAAACAAGTTTATGCATTTGTAAGAAATTTCAATATTCATCTTCTTAAAAACTGGCTTTCTTATCTCTAAGAATAGAATATTCTGAGTGTTATGGAGCAGATTTAGTGCACACAAAAAATGTGAATGTATCTGCCAACCCCATAAAACCCTAAATTACACTATTCTAGCACTCTTGATTATCTCTTAAAGAAAAGCTAACTAGTAAATACAAACAAGATATTTGTGGATGTATTAATTAGCTAGATTAGGTCTACCAGGAAGTAACAGAAAACTGAAAAGAATAATGGCTTAATTTCATACAAATTCAAACAATTTAGAAAAATATTTATCCATGAAACAGTGCAGGAAATAAATGAAAGGAAGGTCAAGTGTGATTCTGGAGGTGCTACTCTTGAGTGAGGTAAGAACTGTTGCCAGGCAGCTGGGTGGACAAGGCCTGTGGGGGCCTTGGCGCCATCCTAGAGCTGAGACTTTATTCACAACTGTGTCCTGGTTCTTGTCACTGCATAAGAAAGGATTAGGAAGTAAGACAGATTCAGCAAAGCATGGGTGATGGAGGGAGTGGCATCAGACTCAGGATAGGAGTTGCACAAAGGGGCCTGGGTGGAGGTTTTCATCAGCTATGGGCAAGGGAGATGGAATGGGGGTGGTTTGTGGTCTCTGAGGCTGGGCTGTGGTCCTTGGAATAGCTCATCTCAGTCTCTTTCTTCCAGACGGTAGCTGTCTGGAGGGCAGAGAGGCTTTATAACTGTGATGTAGGTCAACATGGCTGCCAATCTGGCTGAGCCTAGTTTTCGTTTGTCTATTTCTTTTCCCAGTAGGATAACTGTCTTGCCTCACCATGAGGTCTCCGAATGTCATTTTCCCCTCAGTCTCAGGACAGTGGAAAACTTCCCTGACCTGTGCACCAGCCAAGTCACTGAGTAGGAGTAGCTCGCTGAGTCACTCACCTTGGGATGTGCTCAGCAGCACCATCTGAGCATCTCCCCCAGCCCCTGGCAGTCTTGGGGCCTGTTTCTTCCCAGTGGGAATTCCATCCCTCAAGGTGCAGGCAGCCTTTTGGCTGCTGCCACCACACGTGAGGCTCTCTGCCCAGGGGAGGTTATGTCTTCTCCAGATATGGTGAGGGCTTTTTCAAGGAGAAATTGTGTAAGGTCAAACTGTATAACCAAGGGCAAAATGGGCATCCCATTAATCACATATAAATGACATGTCGTATATGAATCTGGATCTAACAAAATGAGAAAGAATTCTTAGAAAACTTCAGAGTTGGATTACAAAATATTTAAAATGGTTTTCTCAAAGAAATAACTTTCAAGAGTACTTTGGAAACATATTTTAAAATACTTGTAATCAGGGGTCTAAAGTTATAATTTGTGGCCTAGTTCTATAGCTAACATTTTATATCAATGGTTATATCCTTAAAACTAAGATAATTTTCAAGTAACCAACATAAAATATTTGGGGTGAAAATATATATTCTCTTACTAAGTTGTATTTATTTAGTTGTATTTTTCTAATTTAAAGTATTCCTCAGTTTTATTGAGGTATAAATAACACATAACCTCCTATTATGTGTTATTAGCACCCAATAGACAAAACTTATGAAATTCACATCTTAGGTGAAGAAGTATCTGAACCATGGGCGGCAGAGAGGTCTCTGTTTTTGTGTGAAGGAGGGAAGCAGCTAGGAGAAGCGTGCCTGTTTGTCTCACTGCAGTGGGTCCTCATGCACTGCTGCTTCACCCTTGCTTGAGGGTGAGCTTGGGGGAGAGCTGTGGTCTTCCCAGGCCTGTTGTGGCTCATTGAGGGCCTCTGGACTCTACACTAGTTTCCTCACCCGTGGCAGAGTCCAAATGGTAGCCAAATAGTTTCTCAGTGGGCCACACTGACTGCAAGGCTCATGTGAGTGTAGCCATGGGTGCTCCCATCTCCCAAGCCACCAGAGGAGCTGTGTATAAAGATATGTGAAAGTAGCTTATAAATGAACTATAGTTAAAATGACGTGATACGAAGTTACTTACCAGATACTCAGCAGTAGCTGTTACAATTATAACTAATAAATTATTGTCACTCTTGTTTAGGACCTTCAAACCTTATAAAGGAGACAACCATGGGGATAAAGAACTTCTGTAAATACACATATATAGGTTTATTGTATTCAGGAGAAAGTGCAAGTAGTGTCTAAAGAATAGGAAAATAGATTATAAATCTCACCTGATAAAATGCCTTTGGGTTTTCTTTCTTGGCCACAGCTGATATGTACTTTGGGAAATAGATTTCCCTTGGGACGATTAAGCAATTTTCCCAGCCTGCTTCTTGTCAAAGGAGGTCAAGTGCTCCAAGATTGGTTTACAAATCTAGCAATCAATTTCTTTGCCCCAGTCTGCGGGCAGTGGGAATCTCTAAAATCTTGTTAAAAATCTATTTTATTCCACTAGCTCTGTGTGCCAAAGCTATATATATACTGTAGGTGCCAAAGCCATGTACAGGCTATCCCCCCAAAATGTATAAACATACTTTAAATAATTATAACAGCAGTGTTTATTAAAATAAATTTCATTTTCAAAATTGAGCTATCAGCTGTTAAAGTTATGTCCGAGAATCAGATCCCCTATGCGGCGGAAAAACACTCACTCCAGAGCTGATAATGTAACAGCAAAAGGGACTTTTATTCCAGCTAGCTGGGGTTCGGTCGTATACAACGCAGTGGAATTCTGACTTGAACCCCGATCTAAATTTCCCACAAGCTTATATAGGGCTACAGTGAGCAAGCAATCATTGTCAGTTACAAAGTTACATGGGTTGTAAATTCTTCAGGAAGGGTGGGCTCAGGATGTTTCTCAACCACAGGTGCCTGAAGCTGGAGTGCACCTGGTATTCGTCAAACCCACCGATTTAAGCTAATTCCTGGAACTGCCTCCACCCTCTGCAGTTTACTGAGTCACTCATGTATGCCTTTTGTCCTGCCCCGGGGCCTAGGGGCCTGCCTCTGTCTTGGTGGGTCCTCACAAAGTGTGTATACATTTTTGGGGGACACCCTATATAAATAATAGAGAGAAAGAGAGAGAGAGAGAATTGCCTTACTCTAATTACCTGATTAGATTTACTTTCAGCTTATCAAACTTTTATCTTTTGACTTCCATGGGACAAGGGCCTTAGTCACTTTACCCTGAGCTATAATTCTGACAAAACTCCTTTTACTTGGTCTTAATCAGCTTTAATAGCACAAACCACTTCTCTATTTTACATTTTTCACTGGTAGTAAATGAGAAACAGTTCCATTTTCAGACTTGACTCATCTTGGATTGTCTAGGCTTGTTATTTTTTTCTTTCATGCCTATTTATAAGTAATGAATTCTTTTCTGAGTTTCTCAATTGTGGAAATACCAATCCATGCTGGTAACATGGATAGCTCTTTGCCCAAAGTAAAAATTTTAACAAGTTCATTTCCTGCCTTCCAAATTATCATAGGAGTTGGACTTCACTGTGTAACAATGGTTGCCCATCCCTAGGCTCAGAATACAATCAGCAGCCCAGCATCAGTTTTTGTGTGTGTGTTTTTAAAAATAGCAAAATTCCAGTGTAAGGTACCAATTCTATGGTTTTTGCTGTGGTCACAAACAATTCTGAAATCTCAATGGCTTATTCGAATGAACATTTACTTCTTGCTCTTCTTATGTGAGGACTACAATCAGCTCTGCATGTCTTCTCATTCAAACATGTGCTGAAGCATATTCTCTATTTGGTTTACTGTTCTCATGGAAGAAGGCAGAAGCTAAAGAAACTGAGCTGAATCATTAAGTTCTATTTAAAGCTTCTGTTTGGGAGGGTGTGGTGTATGTTATTTGCTCACATTTTATTGGTCAAAGCAATTTATGTGGCCAAGCCTGACAGTGAGTAGGGTAAGTTTATACAAAGTCAAGAGGGAATGTGAATATTTGGAAAGTGTACTACAATCTTACTCCATTATGTTAACCTTCCTGCGTCATGAGAAATGTTTCTGTAGATCTCCAGACAGGAATGTTGTAGAGAGACTACTATATTGGGTGGGAAGAGAGATAATTAGGTATCTAAGATCCAGTTTGAAATATTTTAGATTGATATCTATTGGCTAAATATGTTAGGTAGATGATGCAGGACAAAGACCTGGGCATTATTTTTTAACCACCTGCTTAAGGCTTAGAGTAGTAAAAAAAATCATTCCTCTGCAAGTAATTTTGTTGGCTTCCAGAGCCTCGGTAGATTAAGGTTTGTCTCATAAGGGAGAAATGACTAGAGAGTTAATTTCTTTCTCTCTCTCTTTTTGTTTGTTTCTCAAGAGTTGAGAGAGAGAGAGACAGAGAGAGACCAGGTATAGTCTTTCTGTAATAAAAAAAGGTGGGGCATAGAGAATAAATATTCTAATAATAACCCTGAAGGGCCTGTGAAATGAACCAAAATAATCACTGCTACTATATCAATGGCCATATGCATATGGTAATATGGGATACTAGTTATGTAACACAAAGAGTGCTTTTCCTGATAAATTGAAGATGATCCTCCGAGACTATGAAAATGTGTGTGGGAAGGAGACCAACATACTTGCACTTGCTTAGATAATGGGGAAGCTGAACTGACTCTGTAATTTATTGTTGCTTTCAACTCCTAGTTAGTATTGCTTTTACTTCATTAGAATTGCATTTTCTCTGTTTGATTTTAGGGGTTCTTGACACCTAATGCTTTGTATGAAAATCATCATCTCTATTCGGAAGGTAGATTAAGTGGGCAGATAAATAAAATGTGTACATATAATACATTCATTGATGTTAGAAACTTTTTCCTAGGAAAATGAGAAAATACACTGCCTGCTTCAAAAGATTTTGAATGAAAAATATTCTGATTGCCAGTTATCTCCTGAATTAGATGAACTCACTTCTATGTTAGTCATTAAGGCACTTTATACACTCCATACTACTTTTATGCTTTCTATACTCTCTTCTTTCTCGGTTTTAATAATCATTTTTGGGTTGACTGCTTGCTCTAATAAGCAAAAAAACTTCACAAGCAAATGGCAGATCTTTCACAAACTGGTTGGAAATTAGCTATTCCTTTTCTAATTCCTGTGCCTTTCTTACCTTTTATTCTTGAAATAGATGAATAGATTTTTACCAGCTGTTTCCTATGAGAAAGAATTATAGATTTATAATGCTTTGGGGACACACTTTAATTTTCTGGTTTTATGAACTTTCTTTTGATAAAATGATAAAAGAACAGAAATACTACAAAATTAGTTCTTGATTGAAACAAGCTGAAGACTATACCATTATGATTCTACTTGGTTCCTGGTTCAAAGTTGATTCCTTTTCTGGCTCTTGACAGGGTGGGTAAAGGCGGCACTGTAATCATGTTGTAATTTGTTTCAATTATAAAGAAAACTGACTTAAACACTGTAAGTCAAGGGTAGTATCTCCAGAAATAATTGAATAATCTTTTAATTTTCTTTAATTAAACATGTGAGTGAGATCTAATCCCAGCTAGAATAAGTTGGAAACAGTATTGTTAAAAGACATTATTTTCAGTGTGTGTATGGTTTCTGGTTGAAGGTATTTATGTCTTAGGAAGAAATGAAAGGAAATGCCACACTATGCTGCAAGTTTTGTCACCAGACAGAGAGGATTCTTTGAGATGTCGCAGGAAAGAATTCAGGGAAACACATACAGGAGGAATTCAAGCGGCAGTGGCAAGATTTATTAAAGCAAAAGTACACTGTCAGAGGGAGAAAGGGGAGCAGGCAGGCTCTAAGGGCAGCTGCACCGGTCCCTCCATCCCTCGGGGTTATGCTGCTTTTATTCTCTTGACCTGGGGAAAAAACAAGTTTCTATTTATTTATTTATTTAATTAATTTATTAATTTATTAATTTATTTATTTTAATTATTGATTTTAGAGAGGTGGAGGAGGAGAGAGAGAGAAACATTGATTTGTTGTTCTACTTATTTATGCATTCATTGGTTGAATGAATGTATGTGCCCTGATCAGATCAAACTCACAACTTTTACCCCTGGAGTATCCAGTTAGGACTATGCTCTAACCGACTAAGCTACCCAGCCAGGCAGAATGGATTATTATTTTTAGTTTTTTAATCCTCACCTAAGGACCATTAATGATTTATTTTTTAAGAGAGAGTGGAAGGGAGGGATGAGGGGGTGAGAGAAAAACATCAACATGAGAGAGAGACACACACATATCAGGAATCAAACCTGTGACTCTTCCATGCGAGGGCCCATGCTCTAACCACAGAGAAAACCAGCCAGGACAGAACCAGTTAATTTTTAAACTATCTAATCTTTTTCCTTGATTTTCCCAGGCTTGTGTCCTTCCCTTTTGTGGTTATAATCTGCCATTTTGGCTTCCACCCCCAATCCTCTAGGTTTGCCCATAAGGGGGGGGTCAAACCCACAATGCTAATTTATTATAATGAGGGTATAATTAAAGAGGGGTCACATGGAGGGGACTTGTGTGCAGGTCTGTGCATGCGTTAATAACACCCTCCGCCCACTGCTGCAAAGCTGTTTACCTGCTTAGTCAGATGTTTTGTTCCCTTTGCACCCCCTTCCCTTGTTAATATCTAACTCGCTGCCTGCTCTAACTGCTTCACTTCACAGCCACTATGGATAGAAGATTTATTAAATGAAGATCAAAAAATTTTAAAACCAAATGCAGACATGAGTTTAGAGCTTAAATTAGATCACAGAAAATATAGTTATTCCTTAATGAGCCAGATTTGGTCACTCCCTAGTAGAAAATAGGAAGTTTACTAACTAACTGCAGTACTTCTCTCAGATTTCTGAAAAAGCTTATTTTAAAACTCATGACTTGGGTTAAACTCAGAAAACAACATTAAGAATTTGAGACACCTGATATTCAGTGCAAAAATGCCCTTTTCCATTTCACTTCTTGAAAATGCCAGTGGGAACTCTAAATGTAATTTTATCTCCATGACTGACCAACTCCATAATTTATGTGGAACCAAGCTGGAGTTCTATATTTAACTTGCACTGACTACAGGAAAATGCTTTGAAAATGCTGTCTTCAGAATGTCACAATAATAGACTTCTGACAGCATATGCACAACTTGTAATTATCCCACACTTATTGTATCTCCACATATATAATGCTGCACAGAGATTCATGTGGAGAGGGGGAAAACATGTAGTATTATTTAGGCTTCTCTAAAAGCACTGCTTTTTACCAACATTGGTTCAGATAACTGAAAGGAAGCTCCGTTGAAATGCTCCTTAAGTGAGGGAAGAAAGAGAAATATGCCGAAAATTGATTGTAAAGCTTTAAGCTAATCAGGCATGATCTCGTTAGGACAATGCCCTCAGTTTCTCAAGTTGAGTCTCCTCTGTCAGGGACCAGGCACACTGAAGCCATGAATTGGGTTCTATTTGGTATTCTTTTGATTAACTTAAAGTTTTCTGACTACCAATACAATTCTGAAAAAGCTCTAATTTATTGAGTACCTTCAGTTAATTCTTATACCCACTTTATGAGATATTTGAAGGACAAGAGGGTCAAAGGGGTCAGGTGTTTGAGGTCTCACGAGTGGTAAGGAGCCAGGACCCACCCCAAGGTGGGGAGGCTGAGAACCAGTTTTTCACCTCTATGCATCACACCTGTTTTGCTTTGGTTTATTTAAGTAAAAATCCTGTTTTGCTACTCAGGATGTTCAAAAATGACCATGTGATTGTTGGTTCCCTGAATTTGGCTAAGCTGTCTTGTTTACTTTTCAGCCTTAGTTATTACAATCTGTCCATCTCCTTTCTTCCCTCCCACACCCCCAGTCCAAGGAAAAGTCCCAGCTCCCCACCAGGGAAGCCTCATTATTTTGAGTGAGCTCTGGAGTCAGATTAGTCACACTGAATCAGCTCCTGCTAACTAGCTATGGGGCCTTGGTCACATTAATGAACTATTCCGTGACAGTTTTTAATTTATAAATTGTCAATAATAAGAATTTTATGCTAAGGATGTGATGATAGTGTGGGGGCTAAAAAAAATACTTTTCCTTTCACCTTCTAAGTTCTGCTAGCTGGGCTAATAATTAAATTAACAGAGACAGATTACCAGAATAAAATGTACAAAGTTTATTATGGTTGTTCATGCCAAGGGTATCTGGGGAAGGGGTCTGAGATTTCAAAGGAAATAGTCAATTTACAGGTAGCTGAGGAAGAGCAGAACTCTTGAGGCAGGTAAGTTTTTTCTAGGCAACCCAGAAACACTGGGACCTGAGGGTGGGGGAAGCTTGCAGCCTTTCTATCTGATGCTAAGGTGAATGCTAAGATTCCCTCCCTAGAGCAGGCCTTTCTATCTTAAATTTCTTAGCAGAAAAGAGGGAGGGTCAAAAGTTCTTTCTGAGTCTTTTGTTTCTTAATAACCTGCCAAAAATCAATATCCTAAAAGGCATAGTTTTGGGGTGGCAAAATTTTGATTCCCTTCAATAGTAATTGAATTAATATTTGTAAAATGATCATAATAGTGTTTATTGCATAGTAAGTGTTCACAGTAATATGAACTATTATTATTATCACCACCAATAGCTGAATCTTGGCTCAGTGTTCCTCTATTGGAAAGTACCCACTAAATATATGATAAACATTAGTTACTTCTAATGTTACTTTGTATTGAAATAAGTGATTTCTTCTTCTGAACTCAGACAGAATTTATTTTCCTTGTACCATCATTTGTCTTTATATTTAATTTAATATATTAAAGAATTATTATCATTATTCCTTAATGAGTCAAACCATGGTTGCTCTCTAGTTGAAAATAGGAAGCTCATTAACCAACTACGGTGATTGTCTCAGGCTCCTGAAATGAATTTTTGTCATTGCGGGGACATCCCAGAGTGCACTTACAGAAACCTACATGGTACAGCCGACTGCACACCTCGGCTATATGATATAGCCCATTGCTCCTAGGCTAGGAATCTGTACAGCATGTTACTGTACGGAATACTGTAGGCAATTGTCACTGTGGGGAAAGGAAAAAATTCCCCTTCCCTCCTCTGGTTCTTTTTGGCTGGCCAAATAATCAAGTCAAGAGGAGATAGATTGATAAGAGAAAATAAAATTTAATCTCGTGCTCATGGAAACACCGCATACATGAGAGAGGCAGAGACCCCCACATACAGGAGAGGTTCAGAGACAAAAAAGGGGATTGAGATATATAAGACATCCTGAGCTAGGGATGAGGTAAGGTGCCTTGGGGGGCTTCAAAAAATCATTGCAGGATGAGAAGAGCAGATGTTCAGTAGGTAGTAGTTTGCCCTGCCATATAGAGAGATCAAAAAAGTTATCTCTGGCCCAGCTGGTGTGGCTCAGTGGTTGAGCATCGACCCATGCACCAAGAGGTCACCAGTTAGATTCCCGGTCGGGGCATGTGCCAGGGTTTCAGGCTTGATCCCTTGTGGCAGGGAGTGGGCAGTAGGCAGCCGATTGACGTTGATGTTTCTCTCTCATCGATGTTTCTATCTCTCTCTCTCCCTTCTTCTGTCTCTAAAATCAATAAAAACATATTTAAAAACAAAAACAAACCCAAACCAAAAAAAAGTTATCTCTGATAATCTCTTATGGGCAAGGCCTTTGATTCAAACTCTAGGTAGCTAAGGGGAGAGAAAAAAGTTTCTCTTGAGCATGAAGCTAAAATTCCCTTTAGCACAAAGTTATCTGCATACAAATGAGGCACACCTTGGAGTGGCTCGTTCTGAACCCCCACATAGCATAATAGTAAATATTCACGTATCTAAATATGTCTAAGCATAGGAGAGGCACAACAAATATGGTATAAAAGATTAAAAATAGGACGCAAATGGAGCTTGCAGGACTGAAGACTTTACAACACTGTACACTCAGGCTATGCTACCCTTTGCAAACTTTGCGCTAAGGCGTTGCGATGTCTATGACGTCATTGGGAATTTTTCAGCTCCATTATAATCATATGGGACTACTCTTATATATGCAGTCCATTGTTGACCAAAACTCATGTGGCATATGGCTGCCACTTATCATGTATTTAGATACTTATTTTTGTTGTTACCTTCTACCATTACTTAAACATTTAATGCTGTGTAAATTTTAATATATTTGTCATGTAATTGAACATATAATTTTTAGTTAAAATATAAGTTTCTTGGTATATGCTAATATTTTAAAGTAAATCATATATTATTATAGCTCCAAAGCCTAGCATAGCACATTGCTCATTTCAAGTACTGATTATCCCTTGTGTTAACCATGAACTATAGTTACAATTGAAAGTTTTTAATAGGAATTAATATCTTATTGACCCAGGTGACCTGGGTGGGAGGGCTGTTTAATCTCGCTCCACTTCCACTAAAAAGGAAAACTGTCACTTCAACAAAGCCATTGAAAACTCAGCATCATTTGTAGATTGAACATAAATCACATAATGCAATATACAAATCATGTATCATAAAAATGCACCCTTGAAACCTGTATGATCTTATTAACTAATGTCACCCCAATAAATTTAATTTAAAAAAAGAAATCATACAAACCAAGAATTATGTTCTCCAGATAATGCCATGCCTTGAAGGCTGCCTTCCCAACAGAATCAGCGTTCAGCGATTTTTTTTCCTTTTGTATGTGTACTTTTCGTAAAATAACATCTGTGCTGCTCTTTTCCCTCTGCTCGGCCCAGGGCATCAGAAAGAACTTTCTTGGGGTCCATCCAGAAGAACCAAATCTAAATGGGGAAAACTGTTTCAACTCCACAGTCTGCTTTGAAAGCCTTTGGAACTGTGAGTTCTAACCTTGAAAGACTGTTAAAGCTTCGCCAAGAATTTGTGCAGACCCTAGCAGAAGCTGAAAGTCCTCTGGCTCTCCCAGAGCCTACAATGAAGCTAGATGCAGAGGTCTCACTCTGAAATGAATGACGAACCGTAAATCACCACCGTGGGGGCATGGCATGTGGTCTGTCCATACCTTGGAGGAGCAGTGTCCATAAAAAGGAATGAAATGCTGGCACATGACACAACAGGAATACACCTGGAAACTTTTATTCTCCGTGAAAGAAGCTAGTCACAAAAGGCCACATATTGTATGATTCCATTTATATGAAATGTCCAGGATGGACAAATTCATAGAGGCAGAAAACAGATTAATAAATGCCAGGGGCTGGGAAGAGGGAGAAGTGGGGACGACTGCTTAGTTTCCTTTTGGGAACATGAAAAGGTTCTGGAACTAGGTAGTGGTGACGGCGGAACAACCCTGTGAACATGCTAAATGCTACTGCTGAACTGCACACTTTAAAATGGTAAATGTTGGCATATGTGAATTATATCTCAAATGTATTATTACAAGAACTGCTACTGAACATGCCAGTTTAAGAAGCTTTATGCTCATTTTAAAGCTTTTTTTTTTAAAATTTAGAAATGAGCATAGAGTCAGACGAGTGTGTAAGACCCCCCACACATGCACACCCACCTGAAGGGTGTAACATGAGCACTGTTCCTAACAACCTGGGTAAAGGATGGGCACATGACTATTTTCTTCAGATCTCTCTGTACAGTCCTCTCCCTTGGTTGCATCCCCTTACCACCAGCCCAGAGGTAATTACTTCCCAGGATTTAGTGATAACTCTCCTTGACTTCATTTACAGTTTTTTCTCCTAAGACAGGTGTCAAAATGTCCTTAATAACCATGTATAGTGTCAGATGGATACTAGATTTATGGGGTAATCACTTCAAAAGTTGTATAAATGTCTAATCACTGTGTTGTATGCCTGAAACTAGTAAAATATTGTATGTCAACTTTAACTGAAAAATAAATAATAATAAAAATTAATTATTTAAAAATGAATTAATATCTTAGAGTAGTAAAGTAAAAGTTGAAAAGAATACATCAATTAATTTATTCATTCATTCTTTCAGCAAATGATATTGAGTTCTCTATAGGTGCTAGAATCTAAGAGATAAGCAATGAATAACAGAATTTTTTTTTCTCATGAAATTTAGAATAAGGCTTCTTTCATTTGCTTATGAATCACCTGAGGAGCTTGTTAAAATGCAGGTTCTGAGTCAGTACTTTTGGGGTGCAGCGTGAGCATCTGCAATACTAAGAAGCTCCGGGGTAGAGCTAATGCTGGCTACGCCAAAACTGCGGGGGAAGGGAAAATTTATTCTTTCTCTCTTCTGGTTCTTTTGGCTGGTTGAGTAATTAAAATGGCATAAGACAGATTAACAAGAGAAAATCAAATTTAATTTTGTGTGCCTAGGAACCCAAATACATGACAGAGTCAAAGACCATATGTACATGAGACATTCAGAGATAAAAAGGTGAAAGGGGGTATATGTGATATCCTAAGCTATGGAATAGGGTAAGGTTCCTGGGCTTCGATGGGGAGGAGAGCAATTCTTGTGTCCCTGGTAAAAATTTATCCTGAGCCTGGAAAGTTACCTCCGGGTCTTTCCATAAAATGGCTTATTGGATTGAGCCATTATTGGAATAAATATATTAATGGAGATACTACTTGTCAGTAACCAGGTGACAGATCTTTTCATTGGAAAAACTTCCATATTTGAAAATATTTTTAGACAGCTTCATTCAAGAAGTTGCCTTACTGGTATTTATGAAAGGATCAAATTTAAAGGAAAATACATACAATGGCTAGCTTTAGGAGATCTCTTAATAAAATGAAAAGAAAACCAAAACAGTCAGACTTAGAAGAAATATTAAAAAACACTTCTAACTTAAAGTCCCTTTATCCCCAACCCACTTTCTGTGACCCTCCAGAAGATCTTGTGGATGTCTGGGCCCCTGGTCTAACTCCGCCACCCCCACTTCAAACCTAGCTCCATCTTCTCAGCCAGTACCTCCGCCAATTCCCTTATATCCTAAAAACCTCACCTACCTGGGAAAAAACCTCTAAACAATAAGCTGCTTGTTTTGATCCTCTTTCTTTACAACATTTACAGAGAGCACTTTGTTCTGATCTCCTAGCTCAGGGAATATGGGTTACTTGCATAAACACTGACTGTCAGGAAGTGAATTTAGCAGAACTCGGAAAGGGCTGCAGGGCTCACTTTACTGTCTTTTATAACTCTTCCTACTTTCCAGGACTGATAATCTCTTATGGGCAAGGCCTATCCATATGTATAACATCCAAAAGCCATAAACTCATTTGTAATTCCTTCCCACTAGGTGGTCCCTAATATGGCTACATATTCTTACCTCAATTCCTGCTGATGCAGCCTGGTTTACAGCAATTGATCTCTGCTCAGCTTTCTGTTCAATCCCATGCACCCTCTCCCTCTTTTTTTTTTTTTGTATTTACATTTAAAGGGAGACAAACAAAATGGACTCGCATAGCCCGAGGATATTGTGAGCCTCCTTCAGTATTTTTCCAAGTCCTTAAAGCAGGTTTAGATCCTGTAGATTACCCAAGACTCCATGCTTATTTAGTTTGTACATGACCTTTTACTTTGTTATCAAGCTAAGCAGGGAGCTCTTACAGACTCCCTTATTCTTCTAAAGACACAAATAAAACATAAAGGCTCCAGATCTAAACTTTAGTAGGTACAAATGACTGTTACCTATTAGGATATGAGAAATTTCAGGGCATTCAAAAGCTAACTCTAAAATACCTTGAAACAATTTTGTTCATCACTTTCTTCCAAATTAAAATAATATGCCAGTTATGTAAATTTCTAAGGGTAGCTGGCTATTGCTGCCAAAAGCTCCCTGATTTTGCAGCCATGCTAAACCTCTGTGGTATCCCAAGATCAGTGTGCTCTGGACACATCAAGGACTCAACAAGAAGAAAGTTGTGTGCTCATCGGTGAAAATGTTGCTTCAATGTAAATCAAACAGTGTAACAGGGAATGAATGTGCAATACTACTTACATTAGTTGACTAGCCATAGAATTGAACTAAAAAGAGAATGTATTAACAAAGTAAGCTTATAAAAGAATTTATATAAAGGTACCCATGCTAATATTAGTAAATGTTACATCCAACTTGTTACTCTAACCTTGAAACTAGGGCTTGCATGTTGAAAGGTGGTGGCTTTTTTTTTAGCATATTTTACAGTTCAGCAGTTTCTGTTCCTGTGTGAACATAGGAACCAGCCTGGACTCAATATCCTGGCTAATGCTGACCATTATGCTAGTCACAGGAATTCAGATGACAAAAAGACAAATGGCCAACTCAAAGATGCTGACTATAAAGATCCATATCAAGGCCTATGGGAAGATGTCCTCTACAACTTGCACAGCCTGCACATCCTACACATCCTGTACACTCTATACGTCCTGCATGCCCAAAGTTTTCTCTTCCCCACTTTCAGCCTTATAAAATTTGTTAGCTTGACCAGAGCTGTTAAGATGGGCTTTGGAATGAGTCCCCCATCTTCTCAGGGAACTGGCACTTGAATAAACCTCTTTCCTTCTCACCAGGACCTGTCTTATGAGTTTGGCTTTTATGGTGGCAGACAGCTGGACCTGCATTCAGTTTCAACAAGACAACTAGTATTTAACTTAAATCTGTAAAAAAAAGATTAATATTTTTCATCAGATGAATAAAGCTAAGACATTTTATTGAACTGACATATTTTCAGAATTGGGTCACTGGTTTAATGTACTGTGGGGAAATGTGCTTTGATTTGTTTTCTGTTTGTTCATCCTCATTCTAATCTATGTTCTTCTCTCCCTCTTCAGATATCTTGCCACTCAGCTACTAACCCATTTTCTCTCACCACAGCCACAAGCTCAGCTTTTAATATGTGAAACTTAGAGAAGTCTTAGAGGAGGGGACTGTAAGGATTCAGAATGAGTCACCCCAAGATGTGCCACAATGGTATGCAAATTATTTTGAGTTGAAGGTGGGTTCAAGAGAAGCTTCTGCCCCTTCCATAACTTCTTTAAAGAATCTAAATTGGGGAATCTTTCCCATAATAAAAGTTATCACCAGAAATAAAAATTTATGACCTATCTATATTGCAGGACAAATATCTAATTACTGAACAGCTGCTCTTCCTCTTATCATCCTGTGGACTGCCCTCTTCCCTTATAGAGTCCCAGGTTCCTTATCCCATTACTTATCTCAGGATGTCATATATATCCCACTTTACTTCTCTCTGAGCCTTTCATGTATGTAAGGTCTCAGACTCTCTCATGTATACGAAGTTCCCATGTGTACAAAATTAAATTTTATTTTCTCTCGTTGATCTTTCTTATGTCATTTTGATTATTCAATCCACCAAAACAAAACAAAACAAAACAAAACAGAGGAAGGAATGGAAAAAAATTTCCCCTCTATCACATTCTCATAGAGCAAATCTCTGTGTTGTAAACTAAGCGATATGAATTATGTTTGCCAAAAGATTTGACTGAAGAGAGCTTAGTGAGAGAATATAACAATGTTGCCTGTCAACTAAGAGTCTTCTTCATTAGTGAGTTTTAGCTCTAGTCCCAGAATTTATTTCATTCTGATTGTGTGATTAAAAACATGCTCCACAGTCACACTGGTTTCTGATGCTTTAGGTCCTGGGGCCTCATAGATGTAGATAATGATGCTTTATTGTTCTAGTTCAGCTTTTGATATTTTTCACCATTAAAGAAGTGCAAGAATATGAGTTATCACCAGAATAACATAAAGTGATTTTTAAATTGTGTCAATTTAGGCACTTTAAATTTTACACAATTTAACTTATTTTTAATTTAGTTTGGCCATAGCAGCCTAATAATTTTATTGTTATTTATATCAAGCATACATAGAATTATATTTAATATATACAGTGTTCATATCTAACTCACTAGGAAAAGACATCTCTGCTCTCATAATTATGCTCTGGAATTTAACATGGAGTCATAAACCCATGCTATTGTTTTAGGTCATTCCCAATTTTACCCATATCCTATCTATGTTATTAGCTTTGGAATATTTTTAAACTCCCATTCTGTTAGGTGGGCCAGGTACAGAAGCCAGGTACAGAAGCCCAGATACAGCAACTAGGGTACAGAAACTCACCAGGGCAGGAAGCCCTAGATGCCTAGCAGGGGTCAAAACTGGGGAAAGAAGAACTCTGTCCCCAGAGTAACCTATCCTCCCCTACCATATTGCTAGTCTTGCAGTTTAGACCCTGTGAGCGTTTCCTCCCTAAAGATAACATCTAGGCCTCAGTTGTATTTCAACTCCAGGCCCAGATAACCAGCAAAACCCGACAAGTGGAGCCATGGCTAACTTAGGACCAGCTACATTGACTAATGACCCCCTGCCCTGGCATAGACCAATCGGTGGAGACCACGTCCCTGAAAGAGCACACCTGGGAAGCTGATGAATATTCTATTGAGATCCTCCGGAAAGCTCCCCTTAGATTACCACCTGCAAGAAAGAGATAAATAAGCTCAGGACAAAGGACCCAATACACACTACTGCCCTCCCAGGGGACCCCATAAGACTTGCAAAAGGGAAGCAATGGACAGTGGCAGCTCATCCTGGGCTTATCCCCTGAACCGGTCTCCAAGGCCCCCTTCTCTCTGACTTCTCAGTGAGCCAAAGCAGCCCAGCCTAGGCTCTCCTATTGCTTCTTCTATGCTCTTTCTCCTTTCACTGTCCCAGGTATATTTTTTGCTGCCACCATGGACCCAATACCCTCTGACTCAGTGCTGTGGAGCCCTTCCTTTTGGATATTCCCATCCCATTTTAATAAATTTAATTTTTTCTTTATGTACCCTTCTGAGATGGCTACCTGCACACCACCACCCACGTTAACCTTTCACGTTCCTTCTCCCATTTTTTGTAGGAGAGCTTCTCAGTAAGATTTTCTAAGTAATTCCTTTTTATCTTGTTTGAGTTTTTATTACCCTTGACCTACCATGCCCTTGAGGAGGGACAGTTCTAGAGCAGGCCTCTCGTTTTGTGCATGTGCCAGTATTATGGTATCCTTCATATCAAGATTAAGTAAAAAATTATACTGCTGTCGTAGTCCTGAGTTGCTTTTGGCAGCCAGCTCCTGGTGACTCATTCACAGTAAGTACCACCCGTGACTATGAAATATGCACAGCTCCATCATTAAAATGCAGAATAAAAAACTTGCAATGCCTTGTGAGGACACAAACCACATAACAGTGATGATGCTCTGAGCAGGATTCTGAACTATAGGAGTGGGTTGTCTCATGGGGCTTGTGATTTACAAATTCAGGGGCCAAAGAGAAGAATATTGCAGATTTCTCTTCTACTGCAGATGTATGAGTAAATAAACTAGGAGAGTTGTTACCTCTTTACCCTTCTTTCCAGAGTTTTCTTGAAAAGGGAGCAAAGTTTGCCACCCTATAATATGACTCTTTGAGATACTGATTACTTTAAGCTGGTCATTTTAAAGAAACAGAAGACTCAGGAAGAAACATTGAACTTCCCCTTTACTACCTAAAATAGTTCAAAGAGAGGACCTGTTTCTGGTGGGAAGCTAACTGAGGCAGAATGGCAAGAAGTGCAGGAAAGATCCCGACATGTAGAGTGAGGAAGTAGGAGCACATATCCTCTCACCAGAGCCCCCACCTTGGGAAGCAGGTGGGGGGAAGCAGTTAATGGCAGGAAGCCCCTCTGGTGGTTCTGGAATTCACAACAAGGCCCACTCCCAACCAGAAGGCAGAGTCAGCATTTGGCTGCACAAAGTTTAAAGACAACCTCACCACCCTTGGAAACAGACAAAATCACAAGAACTAACCGACCACGCACACAACTCACTCTGGAGTCAGCCAGAGTGCACTTGGGACGGAAGCCTAATTTTGATTCTTTCACAGTGGCTCCCAAGCCCTGGCCTCTTTCTCTTCCTCTACGTGAATAAAGCTTTATTCACTCGGATTTGCCTCTGAAATCTTTCCTGGTTGAGCCAAGGACCTGGAGGTCGCCTGACACATGAAACGTCAACATCATAGATAACTATAGTTTAATATGCACTAGGTTTTATGGACACAGAGGGACTGGGAAGGCTTGCTTATCCAGCTCCTCTCCCTGTCCCATTGTTAAAGATGGCACAGCAAACATTGTTTACCAAACATTGGCTTTTTTATCTCCATGTGAATTGCCTTTCTCCCCTCTGAAGCGCCAAATCACTACCCCCTTTCTTTTTAGCTCAACATGGCATATAGGCCTTAACTGCCTGATTTGTCTTCAGGGCCCAATACTCTTATGGCATCACATATGTACATACGTGATTAAATTTGTTTTCTTTCTTCTGTTAATCTGTTTTATGGTAATTAATCCACCAGTCAGAAGAACAAAAAGGGGAAGGGGGAAATTTCCCCTCCCCCACACTTTAGTTTTCCCCATTTATTAATTTTTCTTCCGGTCCTTTAAATATAACTAGTATTGAAATCACCATTAACTTTGAAGCATAAGAATACATCTTCCTTTTATTCTCCCTAATATTTCTTTAATGTTTTTTAGAAAAGTTGTTATAGTAGTCTTGGATTTAGTCTTAGGAAAGCATCACTTAGCATAATTTAGCAATAGGCTTTTAAAAATCTTTAAGTGAAAGATGAAAGTGAATTTACATAAGGATGCTCTTTCCCACCCAGGTGACTTATTAAATTTTATAATGTTCATAACATGTAGAAGGAGGTTAAGGAAGATTTTTGGACCCAGGGCTTGCTCACTATACAATTTTTAGAAAAAAGTTTATTTTCCACCACTCACTATTTACAGCAGAGAATATTTTTCCCTAAATGCCCTTCTTAATACAACTTCCATGGAGGTAGAATAAGATACTCGAAGGATTAATTGCCACAGGTCCAGGTTTTTTAATCAGTGGAAGTAATCTATTCAAATCTGTAAACATGAAATTAAATATATTTCTATTCTCCCCTAGAACTGGTACAAAACAGTAATATTCAATAAATATTCTGCTCTGCGGAGACAAAATTACTGTTAGTAATGTTACTAGACTAAAGGGGTCCACTTACTTGTGCACATCAAAGGCCAGTAAAATGCAAACAAGAGCTTGCAGCAAAGAAAGTAGAGGTTTATTAAAGAAATGGTGCCCAGTCTGGAGTCACAGGTGAGTTAGTATCCTAGAGACCTGGCTCTCTAATGGCTGGCACAGGGACAGATTATACACAGGAAAAATTATTAATCATGATAATTAAAGGAGTTGGGGTTGTCGATGCTACTGATCAGCTGGAACCAGAGTAAGAGTTGTTCAATATTGTATCAGGTCCTGAGTCAGCCACGGCTTTGTTATGTCTTGTTTTTTGAGGGTGTGACTGGTAGAGTCATCCACTTTCATGGGCCTGGGGCTAAAGCAAAACCAAGGTCAAGATGTTATCTTTAGTTTGATGGAAACTCTGTTCTCACGGACAACAGACCTACGGCTTTATCCTTAAAACAGTTTGAGGCTGACCAGAATCTGATGTTCTAAAGACTTATTAGTGATTAAGGCAGTGGACCTGCAAGGAGGGAGGGAGGTAGCTGTGTCATGATGCTGTTAGACTGAATGAAGCCAGTTTGACTCAAGAAAAAAAAAAACAAGGAGAAAGGATCATATTAAAGAAATGAAGTTCCTGTGCAGTTACAGTATGGTCATTACAAAGTCTAACTGAGGAAGGGAGAGCTTTGACCTTAGCTAACAGACCACTAATATAAAGAAAAGTGATAATTTAATTTTCATAGTTCTCTCTTTCTCTCTATCTCTGTCTCTGTCTCTGTCTCTCAATGCTTAACTCTGGGCAAATGTTAGGCAGTTGCTTACTAGAACTTCTCAAACAACATGCAGCACTCCCTGATTTCTTATATCTCTATATCTACATTTTTTTAATCCTTACCTGAAAATATGTTTTTATTGATTTTTAAAGAGAAGAAGGGGGGGGGGGAGAGAGAAACATTGATGTGAGAGAGAAACATTGACTAGTTGCCTCCTGTACACGCCCCCCCCCCCCCCACCACCACCCCAGGGATCAAATCACAACCTAGGCATGTACTCTGATTGGGAATCAAACCTACAGCCCTTTTGGTCCTTGGGATGGTGCTCCAACCAACTGAGCTGCCTGGCCAGGGCTATACTTACATTCTTGAGGCTATAATATGTTAGTGTCAATATATATTTCTTTTTCTCAGATATCCAATAAATTATCAGATAAACATTTATTGATTTCTATTTTTGTTTACTTTTCTAGTAGACGTTGGTTCTCTCTTCTTAAAGTCCTAAATCAAGGAAGTTCCTTTCCTTAAGATATTCCACAGATCTCTCAATTTTACCTACATATACATAGATCTACATGTACACATATATACATATGCATGTACACATTTAAATATACATAAACACAATATATTTTATATATATAGTGTGTTCTCTATTGGACAGGTTGAGTTTGAAGTGACTATGAAACATAGAGATTAAGCAGGAATTTAACACGTGGTTTGGACTTTATGAGATTTTCATGTTTAGAGACATGATAGGTTTGGGTGTATAAGTGCAATAAGTATATAGTAGGTAATTAAATTCATGAGGCCTACTATTATGAATTGGAATTTGTACATGTTTTTCTGTCTATTTTTTTGCATGGCAATTCTGTTCAAATGGCAGTCACATTAGCTTCTTCAATTCTCCTAGGAGTATGATCACTGCCTATCACTTCCTTAGGCCTGCTATCCCCCACAGTTTCATCAAGAGAACTTTACCTGCCCCACAAAACTATTGTTTTAGTCAGAATAAATCAAATCATCCATAAAACTTTTTGTGTCTAGCCTTTTTTGTGTGTAATGTATTGTGAACAAAAAGCGGCCACACACTAAATCTGACAAACTCAGGAGAGGTCTGTATGGCAGCCTTACACATTCAGAGACCTGAAGTAACCACAAAGGATGGTCTGAAATAAAAACTTTCTCACTAAAAGTAGGTCATGGCAGGCAGTCATGTCCTAGGCTGCAATCTTCCCTGACAAAATCAATCTTTACCTTATTTGAGCCTTTCTATTGTCTTTTTTTTTTTTAAATATGTCTTTATTGATTTCAGAAAGAGGAAGGGAGAGGGAGAGACTGATAGAAACATCAGTGATGAGAGCCATTGATCGGCTGCCTCCTGCACACCCCTGCTTGGGATTGAGCTCGAAACCTGGGCATGTGCCCTGACCAGGAATCAAACCCCAATCTCCTGGATCATAGGTCTGCTGAGCCATGCTGGTGGGGCATCTATTGTCTTTTTGCATCTACCATAACATACCTTTGGAATGTCAAGGTAACTTTTTTTTTTTCCAACCCCTATGGGCACAACCACTGCACCAGGGTAGAGACCACAAATCTCCTAATTGTTATCCTTATCGTGTTAATTGTTAACTGTTAACTGTACTGTATCCACCTATGTCAAAGAACTAGGTGTCTATCATTTTACTTTTTATCCAGTCCCGGAGGTTCCCCCTTCTTTGCTTTCTCCCACCTCCCTAATCTATCACTAATTATACCTCTTTTGATTGTAATGTATAAAGTAAGGTGCAAAACTGCCATATTCTGGAGCATTTTCTCAATCTGTGGAGGTTTTCCTTCCGGCAATTGTCATCAGTATGGCATAAATAAACTCATAAATATTCTCTACAAGTTTGAACGTTTCTTACATTGACAGTATACAAATAATTACACCTGTGTTCAAAAGGAAGCTATTGCTTTTATCCTGTGCTTTCTTTTTCCAGTTTTGAGATCAGTGTTACGAGTATTGAACTAAATTGAAAGCTTTTTAACTTTTTCCAGCCTGTTTGTGAATCCAAGTTACAACATAGTTGTCAGGTAAACCTTACCAGTTTACAACACTCTAAGAAAAATACATAACTATTTCTGTTAATTGGAAATTTGGTAAAATTCATTGATGAAACAACATGAACCCATTTTCTTGATTGTTTTTACATTTCTTTTATATTTATTGAGCTCATCAGGCTTTCTATTGCTAGAGGAAGGGCACGTAATAGGAATAGAATCAGTTATTTAATATTATCCACCTTACTAACTATAAATAAGAGGTTTTCTTTCAGACCCTGGGGAACTGGAAGATGGAGTGTGAAAAAGGAAAACAGAGTCCTAAAGATAAATCGACCTTAAAGTCCAAGTGGCTCCATCATGCAGAACGAAGATACATTTTGAGAGCAGACCAAGGACAGGACACACCTGAAGGGAGACGAAGGGCTGAGTTAATCTTTGTAAGAACAGCGATGGAAGGCAGACCTCGGAACTCACAAACTTTAAATTTTTTCCCACCACTAACCCTATATAAGAAGAGCTTGTTTGAAATAAAATGTCAGAGTGGTCTTTTCAAAGTGTTGGACCTGCCGATCTCCCAGATTGTCAGCTACCTGATTAATAAACGCACCACCAAGATTCAACCTCGTTTCTACTCTTTTGACTCTGGTAGTGGTGGGCAGTCAGGCCCTTCCATGTCCATTATCACTATCACTGCTGGAGTCAGTTTTGGCAGTTTTTGTTTCAATAGAAAAATCATCTTTTGCATCAAGATTTGACATTTTATTCTACAGCATGTACCTATCTGTAGTCAAGCATTCTTTTCCCTTTCTGGTGCTATTGAAATGTCTTTGCCTTTTGTTGATCAGACTTGGCAAAGATTTTGCATATAATTCATCTTTTTAAAGATCCAGATTTTATATTGCTATTTTAACAGCTTCTGTTTAAAAACTATATATTTTGCTTATTTTCTCATAGAAATTAAAGATTTTATTCATTTTCCCCCCAAATCTTTCTAATAAATGTAATAATTAAAAAATGCTTATCTTTCCATATATGAACTCTACACTAAGCAGTCTCCTCTTAGAGCTACTATGGCAGTATTCTATTAGGGTTTAATTTATAGTGTGATTATATCATTAATTTCTAGACAATGGTTGTAATTGTTTTCTAGGATTGACATAACAAAAGCACCACAAATCAGGTGGCTTAAAGAACAGAAATGTGCCCGGCCAGGTGTGGCTCAGTGGTTGAGCGTGGACCTAGGATCCAGGCGATCGGGGTTCGATTCCCGGTCAGGGCACATGCCCGGGTTGTGGGCTAAGCAGCCCGATCAATCACTGTCTCATCATTGATGTTTCTATCTCTCTCTCCCTCTCCTTTCCTCTGTCTGAAATCAATAAAGATATATTTAAAAAAAAAAAAAAAAAAGAACAGAAATGTTTTGTCTCACAGCTCTGGAGGCTAGAAATTCAAAATCAAGGTGTTGGCAGATTTGATTCCTTCCAATTGACTCTGAGCAAAGGATCTGTTTCAAGCCTCTCTCCCTGGCTTGTGGATGACCATCTTCTCCCTCTGTCTCTTTATATAATCTTCCTTCTGTGCATTTCTGTCTCCAAATTTTCACCCTTTTTAAGGACTCCTGTTACATTGATTTAGGGCCTACCTTATTGTTATATGACTTCATCTTAGCTTAACTAATTACATCTACAATGACTTTATTTTCAAATAGGGTCACATTCTGAGGTCCTGGGGAGTAAGTGATATCGTTATATTTAACCCAGTTATTAATTAACTGGAAAGGAACAAAGGGAAGGCATGTCCAGTAAAGTCTGGGTAAAGTAGGGAAGGTACATGTCTGTCAGTCACACCTGGGGGCCACTGCAAGGGCATGAAATCTGAGATACAAAAGTTCCTAAACAAAGGAGCTCCCTCTCTTGTCGGTCATGCCTGAATCCTGGCCTGAGGGCTCTCATGCTCTGCACTCACCCACTTGGCCCACAGCCATGTGGACCCCACACACAATGGACTGACAGACTGAAACTAGCTTGATGCTGTGCCAGACCCAGCTCCACCATGGAATGGGACCTCTGGACACTGGCTTTGCTTTTAGCTCTGCTGAACCCCCAGCTGCACATCTCCCAGGACTGGTGTAAGGGAAATGGGACTTTATATGTAATTCCACAAAAAAATAAAACTTTCTACCATATCTCATCCTCCCGTGGGGGCCTCCAGAAATGTTTATTCCCGCAGTACTCCAAGAACCCCACTCTCACTAGCAAAGGCCAAAGGCAATCCAATAACCTTAGGACTACAAAATATGAATTTGGGGGGTGGGGCACACAATTCAACCCATAACAATTTTAAACTCTAAGTTGTTTACAAGAATATTTTTTAGTTTCCAGTGGGAAACTTTTTCTTGTTCTTTGTTTTTTGCCATTGCTTTTGTGATCTACACGTCATGTTTTTATAATCAGCAAGTGTAGTATAAATATATATTCTTTTTTGGAATTGATTCATTTATTTGCAATTTAGGGAAATCTGTTTTTAACCTATAATTTTAATTCTGATTGATCTAGAAAAGCTCATGATTATTCAGTTATTTTGATAAATAGTTGTCAGAAAGTGAATATTTTTATTTTTCTGAAGTTAGGACTTTCTGAACAGAAAACCAGAAACTGAGGAAGTTGAAGGAAGATTGAAAAGGTAACTAGAAGCTCTCAGGAAAGATTTAGACATATCTCTAGTGTGTTAGCATTTCAAAGGGGATAAAACCCTGGGGCAATCATTTACATTCCAAAGGATTGTGAACCACTAAGGGACAAGTGTTTCTAATCCCTTTCTTGAAAGGAGAACAGCATATCTATAAACTCCTGGATTCAAGATTTCAGGAGTCCTCCTCTGTAATTTAAGAATCATGTATTTGTGTATTGCTTGAGTTTCATTGCTGAGAAAAGGAAAGAATTAGGGCATGGGACACCAATGTTGTTATTGATGTAAACATATAATTAAAAATATCTGTATTGACCTAGTAACTTCATGTTTGCATTTAGGATAATATAAATAAATATCAATTCAGAAAATAGTTAACTGAATGTTCTGTAAATACTACACTGTAGGGAAATTTTTAGAATAAATATGAGATCAACAGGGTTTTTAAGATTTTTAAGTTAAGCCCAGCTGGGCGTGGCTCAGCGGTTGAGCATCGACCTAGGATCCAGGCGATTGGGGTTCGATTCCCGGTCAGGGCACATTCCCGGGTTGTGGGCTGCAGCCGATCAATGACTCTCATCATTGATGTTTCTGTCTCTGTCTCTCCCTCTCCCTTCCTCTCCCTGAAATCAATAAAAATATATTTTTTTTAAAAAAGATTTTTAAGTTAAAATCTCATTTTCTTAGGAAAAAACCTAAGTGTTCTGAATATTACTTTTCATAGTTTTGTATATACAGGGGACCAAAATTTTGCCACTCTGAAGCTGTCTTTTGGGATATTGATTTTAAGCTTGTAATTAAGAAACAAAAGACTCAGAAAGAAGCTCCTACCTCCTTTCCTGCTCAAGAGATTCAGATAGAAAGTCTGCTTCAGGAAGGAAATATGAAGATGTTCATCTTAGACTAATTTAAATTAAGTATGGTAGAGAGGAGGGCATCAGGCAGGGGCCTGTTAGCTAGATATGCCCTGTGTCCCATTATTTCTGAGTTGCCTACCAAGAATTTGCCTGCCATGTATGTTTCCCTCTGCCTCAACTTCCTGTAAATTGCCCATTCTCACTTCTCAAATCTAATACTCCTTCCCCCCTCTTCTCCTTTGTCCAAAATCTCATATATACCCACTGTTGCCTCACTGTCTTTGGAATTTTCATGCATATGTGAGTTCCCCTTGTACATGTATTAAAATTTGATTTTCTCCCGTTAATCTGTCTTTGTTAATTTGAATATTAGCCCAGACAAAAGAATTTAGAGGTGGGTAAAAGTATTAATTTTTTTAGCTCTCTCATGTACTTTTCTGTATTGTCCTATTAAGCAGTTACTTACTGATATATTTTATTAAACTTAGGTTTTTCTCCTTTTATACTTTGATAGCAACTCTACATATATTTTGTCATAACTCTGTCAAGAGGCAAGTATATAAATAGTTTTTGGTTTTGAATATACAGTGCCAATGCTTCAGATTTTGGTTTGAAAAAGGGATCTATACCTGTTTTTATTTGTTGTTTTTTAATGCATGTTTGAAAGATGCAATATTTTAGGTGAAGAGCAAAGCATTTATTAAATGCTTTTCTAGAGCATGCCAAGATAACACAACCATTTCAGGATCCAAGACACTAATACAGTTCTGGTATTACTTTTAAAATAAAGAGGAACAAGGATGAGGTAAGTCACAAGACTGAGACAACATGGCATAAACTCAGAGAGAATAGGAGACTCTTTCCCTGAATGCTTACATTCTTGAAAAATAAAAATTACCTGCAGAAACTATTTGAAGACTTTTGGAATACTGCCCTTGTGTTTAGAAGAGTTTCGCCTGAAGCTTCTGATTCTACGTTGTCTAAAATAGTAATTGGAGACCTGAAGCCTAAGTCTTGCTATTATACAACATTTCATGTAGTGATGTTGACACTGTTGTAATTAGCTAGTTATTAATCATAGGAAAGGAGCAAGGGAGGAGGCCGGACACTATAGGCATGTCATTTGGGCAGCTTCACCAGGATGCTGCAACTTCACACTCCCCAGGGAACCACCAGCCCATTCCTTGCAGATCACTGGGGAAAGGGATACAATAAAGGGAAAAGATACTCAAGCTTAGTGAAGTTGGGGTGATATGGGGAGGTACTTGCCTATCAGTCATACCTGGGAACAGAAATCATTGACCAGAATGGACGTGGACGCTGCAAACTTGCAAAAATTCGGGAATACATAATCCCCTAAACAGGGAATTCACTCTCTTGGCTCTTGGCTCATGGGACTCTCTTGTTCCTGCTTCCTTGCATTCACCCATGTTTCCTCCATAGCCATATGGCCTTGCAGACTCCACATGCAGTGGATTGATGTGTTGCAGCAGGCAACACAAGCTAAGCTAGCCTGTTGCTGAATTGGACACTGCTCCAAAATGGAATGGAAACTCTGGACACTGACTCTGATTCTAGCCCTATTGAAGTCACAACTACAGTCCTTCCTTGGTGGGACAAGGGGAAAAGGGACCTTGGAAACTCAGGGATGTAATTCCACAGAAAATCACCAGTTCTCCCATGTAAATCTCAGAAAATTCTTTTTTCTTAGCATGTGGCAAGAATCCCACTCCTACTAGTAACAGGTGCACTCTAAGTTTTAGATCCTGAAGTTTCCAAGAGCCACTAATAGAAGACTTTCCAAAAAAGTGGTTACACTTTTGCTAAGAGTGGAAAATCTCGGGAGGCTAGAGATTGAATGTGACTTCTGGGTGAGTTGATTGTAGTTTTATATTGAAAATCAGCTACATTACCTAGAATAAAAAAGAAATAATAAAGAATCAGTAAAATAGAAAGCATAAGGATTGCTTGCTTGAAATAGTCAACATTAAAGAATGGGGGCATGCTTTATTATAGACTTGGTTATTACATGTACCTAGAAATTTTGTCTTATACTGCTAAACTTAGAAATTTTAGGTTGAACCAGTAGACTGAGGTGGAAAAGAGTACAGTGTTTCAAAATGAGATATAATCCAGTCTCTGCCATGTATCTGTTCTGTGACTTTGAATAAATTATTTACACTTTTTAAACCTTAGTTTCTTCATCTTTAAAATGGGGATATCCATATTTGCTTCAAGATATCTGTTATGTTTTAAATAGGTAATGCATATAAATTATTTAGATTAGTGCCTGGCACCCACTAAATATTCAATTAATTAGCTATTTTTACAAATCCTAAACTATAAAATGAGTTATTTGAAAGATATAAAAGTCCTCTATGTGTTAGTCTATAAATATTTGTTGTGGGCCAGGTGTTCTTACAGGTGATTGGGAGAAAGTGGTAAGTAAGAGAGATAGTTTCCCTGTTTTCAAGGACCTTATGTATTAGTGGATGTGAGGATACTGGGTATAGAAAAACAGTAAATAAACACATAAACTAATATAGAACAAAGTAAAATAATTTATATTATGAAAAACATATAATTGGGTACAAATGCAGAAAGGAACTAAAGTGGTGAGGTGACATTTGAACTGAGGATTGCAAAGAGAAAGAATGAGTGCAACGTAAGCTGCTAATAAGCAGGCCAGTTACCTGGAGCAGAGTTCTAGAGAAGATGGGGGAGTCGTAAAAGGTATATGGTGACAGGTTGGTAGAAATGTATCATAGAAAATTAGTTAGAGGCCAAGTTAGGGAATTTGGAATTTATTGATTTTATAATGAAAAATTAGTGGCAGGTTTTAAGCAAGCAAGTGACCTGATCTGGGTCATAGTTTTTTGTGTGTGTGTGTTTTTTTAAAATATGTCTTTATTGATTTCAGAGAGAGGAAAGGAGAGAGAGAGAGATAGAAACATCAATGATGAGAGAGTCATTGATCGAGCCCACAACCCCGGGCATGTGCCCTGACCGGGAATCGAACTCCGATCGCCTGGATCCTAGGCCGACACTCAACCGCTGAGCCACGCCCGGCCGGGCTGGTTCATAGCTTTAAAAGAACTTCTGGCTGCTTTATGGGATGGATTTGGGGAAGCAAGGGCTAAAGCCAGCAAAGCAATCAGGAGGTTATTGAAATAGTTGCCACCAGGGATGCGGTTGACAGGAACTAGGATTTTGCACTGAGGGTGCTGAAAAACTGTGATTTGGGGAATATATTTTCTCAAGTATAACAGAGGCAACAGGATGAATTGGAGAGCAGTTGTGAGCAAAAGAGAGAAACAATAATGACCTGAGGGTTCTGTCTGTCTGTCTAAGCAACTAAGAGATGAGCTCATGTTTGTTTTTTTCTTGACTAAACAAAATAAACTATTGACTGTAAGTTAAGGATATGGTAATGTGCAGGCAGAAACAAATAGCAACGAAGTCCAAATGAAACAAGAAGGGATCAACCAGGTTATTATGAAGCTAACATTTTAATGCAGAAACTCTATTCTAAGCAACCATGAAAATGTTTTGTTCGATTATTTTTTTCTTGTAATTTTTAGTGACTTTCTCAAGTGCATGCAACTTCATTTATTGACATTCTAGACAGTATTCCAGTCTCTTTTTGAACATTAAGAGGATGAGGGATATTTTTGGCTTATCGACCCTGCTCAGAAATGCTTGTGTTAGTTATTTGTGTAACAAATATGACAACCTGTTTAGAAGTGAGGAATGTGAGGTAACATGTAACATTATAGTGTTGAATTTCAGAAGATCATTATGACAGCAACCTACTCTATGGTAATATTTTATCACCTCTTTTATGAGTTTTCTCATAGTTAAAAACTAAAAAGAAGCCTCCCTCTCCACAATAAAATAAAAAACTAAACTAGGTCTCCTAAATTTCAATTCAAAGCCCCCTTTTTTTTTAAAAGGCAGAAACTATAAAGTGCCATATTTCCTTTTGCTGAAGTCAGAAGTATGTGGCAGGATTCTGAGACCTGAAGCAGAAGAGGAACTCAACTCACCACTGCCGGATGGGTGGCCACGTGGAGAGCAAGAGAAGGAATGTGGGCAAACGCTAAGAGCCAAGACTGGCGGCCACCCATCCCACCAGCCCTGGCTCAGTCATACAAACACAAGAACTGCACCCAGGGGACAATTTGAATGAGCTGGGAGGTGGATATATCCCCAGAGCCTTCAGCAAGGGATGCATTCTTGCTGACACATTGATTTTGGCCTTTTGAGACTAAACAGAAGGCACAGTTAAATTACATTGTACTTGGATTTCTCATGTACACAATTACGAGACATTTAATGGGTGTTCATTTAAGCTGTTAAGTTTGTGGTGATTGTCAACTCGAAAAACAGAATTGACTAGGTATTCTGTCACCAAAAAATTTATTTGGCCAAAAGAAAAGATTCCAATTCTGCTAGTGCACACTGGTGAGCCATGTGTGTACACTGAACCAGACAAAGATGAAGGAGGAACTTCTAGAGAGGAAGAGGAATGTAAGAGGAAGGGCTGCTGCAACAACAGAGCTTGTTGTAAACATAGAGCCCTTCCTGCAGGGCTCTCTCAATGACATGGAGTGGGAGAGCTCCTCCCATAGGCTCTCGCTGCTCCCCCAGACTCTCTGGATTTACTGTGTCCAGATTAAAGTGCCCATCACAATTTTATCATTATTAACAAAAGAGAATTAACACAAAGGGTGAACAGAGACAGCAAAGAGTAAGACAAAAAAGAAAAAAGATAATCTTTTAAAATATATTTGTTTAAATAAAATTTTTGTTCACAGTGTATACTATTGAGTGTGTAAAATGATTTGTCTATACTTTGATTTTATTTTTATTTTTTTATTTTTATTTATTAACTTGAGAGAGAGAGAGAGAAACATCAATTTGCTGTTCCACTTATTTACACATTCATTGGTTGATTCTTGTATGTGCCCTGACTGGGTACTGAGCCCTCAGTCTCGGCTAATCAGGACAATGCTTTAACCAACTGAGCTACGTGGCCAAGGCTGCCTTTACTTTGAATTTAAAAGAAACAACTGTGAAGTGAAGAAAAAACTTTTTTACTGGGATAATTATGCTTTATTTCAAGATAGATTTGGTTTAGTTCCTGAGTAATCTACTTGGAAGGTTTAATTATCCTTTCTAGCCATACTATTTCATTAAAAAAGCTAAAAACTACTAAAACTAAACAATTTAAAATTTGTTAGTAAGAAACCAAAGAAACATTGGCAATTGTTTCATTGATCTTCGAGATTATATTATTTTTACCTGGGTGAATAGAAGAGGTTATGGAATATTTCAGCCATGTTACTTTGTATGACACTTGGGCAAGTCACTTAACCTCCCTATGACATATCATTCATACCTACTGGTGTGAATATTAATGGAACCTACCCCAGAAAGTTGTTGCAAAGGTTAAATGAATAGGGAATCAGGAGTTGGAATGACAGACACATAGGAACAAAGTTTTGTATTATTTTGTTTTATCTAAAAGCATTTCTGTATGAATCATGGGATATTAGATATAAATGTAGATCTACAGATGCATAACCCTAAAACCTAACTGCATGAGAAAAATTCACCTGTTTGGTTATGTGTAGCCAATATTCAAGACAAATGACCTGTATTTTCTGTTCTTTTTAGCTCTGTCATTAGTCTAGTGTATCTTTGACATCCTTACTGTCTATTTCCCATTGTTTTGATAAATTATTAACCTTCACAAGCTGCTGTGTTACAAGTCAACCATCAGGAGTTCATAAATAAAAAATATTGTGTCCCCTAGTTCTAGTGCAATACAGGAGAAATGCCTTTATTGAAATAAATTACTCTGCAAGCTGGAGTGTAAGGACCGTATCATATGCAGCTTGAAAAGTTGTTTGCTGCAGTTCCTGGCATGCAGTAGGTACTAAATAGATGCTCATTAAATATGTAATGTTAGGCTTCCTTGCTGTTAAAATTTATTGTTATCGACAGAATTTACTCATTTCTTTTTTATATTGTTAAATTTTCCTTTTCTTGGCTTTAACTAAGTACTTAAATCTAGGTGCCGTTTATTGGCTCTTTGGCATCCTTCTCTTAATTCTGTGCACTTTTTCCATCAACTAACTCTGTTCTAAAATATTCAAACTCTTTGCCAGCTATATGCTTTCCTTGTAGCCTTGAAATGGTTTTCTTAACCCCAAGCATTCCTTGCTTTGCAATTATTTGCTAGGATGAGAGAAAGTTTTGTCTTTCCAAGGTGGTTCATGATTGGCTTAAGCTTCTAGCCTCTGCTCTAATGTTGTCAGATCTGTTATTAGCCTTATAATGATCTTTCCCCTATTGGAAGAGACAGGACTTGACTAATTTCTTCCTTCATTTAAGAATCAATTTACTAGAGGAGAAAATGGGAATAGAATTAAATAGATAAGCTGTTATCGATGTCATTGTCTATTTGAAGAGACACCACCTAAGTTAAACGTCTTTCACATGTGACTAAGGTGAAGAGCTGTGCCAGAAACGTCTTTAAAACACTAAGCAGTGTTTGCTCAAAACACCAAATGCATTTCCTTCTGATAAACTGAGAAAATTGAAACAACTGACCCCAGTACCCCTAGACAATTACCATCCACATCTCTGTGATTCAGCAGCTTGGTTTGAATCGCTAAGGGAGTGCTAAATTACCAGCTTTACACAGCTGCCCTCCCCACTGACTTCATAGCAAGGCAATGCGCAACTTCAGCTACTGCAAGCAATATTCTGGGTCTGTCCCCCAGTTTAAATTGCAGTTATGGCTCATTGACGTGGGCTCTAATACTCAACTCAACTAATTCAGATCCACAAACAGATGCCATTTATGGTGTATATGTTTTCTTCACGCTTCTCCCATCTTTCTTGGGGAATTAAGCAAAGGCATTCTTTAAACTTAGTATTGAGTTTTTCAGGCAGTAGAAGCTAGGCCACTTCTCACCAAAATATTGTCACCGGATTCTTTACAGTATGTATTTCATTGTTTTTGATAACTATGTCCTTGCAATAATGGGTTCGACCTCATTATTTACCTGCGTTCCTTGTCTAAGATCAAGCAGAAGTAAATAACAGTGTCCCAGTGAGGCAGAGATGACTAATTGCTTCTGGCTCGTGTCATAAGTCTCTTCTTTCTGAGCTGCTAGACCTGCCCTGTGCCCAGCCAGCGTCTGAGCTGAGCAGGCTGTCTGGCATCCAGGTGTGCTTGATTGGGTTCAGCCAATGGTAAGGGAACAAAAAGCAATGTGACCATTTTTAGTTCTTTGCTGTAAGAGTTTGGGCATGTGATTTTTCACCTTTTTCTTCTTTCTGCAGGTCAGAATAAAGATGTGGCAGGCTGCACATGTCACGTAAGGTCACATCTTTTTTGACTGAGTAATAAGATGAAGGAATCTGAATTTCTTAGTGAAAGAATATAGGCAGAGTTTCCCCAAGAGCATAGATTCTTAGCCTTGGGACTATTTGTGAGAAATTAAAAAAAAGTTTTCTATCATAAGAAATGTATTTTTGGGGTATCTTTGTTATAGCAACTTATGATTCACCTTCACCTGTACAGACTGTTGCTCAATTGTTATCTTGAATGATACCTCAGTTTAGTTACGTAAAATTTGTACTTGATTTGGAGATAGGATGTTAATTGTTAGTTAACATAACATTGGACTGAGATACAGGAGGCCAAGGCTCAAGTTCAACTCTGAAATTGGTGTTAACTTGAGCTAATTATTCAGCTTATCTTATTCATGACAATTATCACTAATAAATAATACCCTGAGGATTTAAAAAAAATAAACTTCAGGGAGAGGAAGGGAGAAGGAGAGAGTTAGAAACATCAATAATGAGAGAGGGTCATTGATCAGCTGCCTCCCGTATGCCCCCTACTGGGGATGGAGCCTGCAACCTGGGCATGGGCCCTGACCAGGAATTGAACTATGATCTGCTTCATGGGTTGATGTTCACCACTGAGCCATGCCGGCCAGGCTAAGCATTTATTTTTGTGTTGGTTTATTGTCTGTTTCCCTCCCAGAACATAAGCTGTACAAATATAATTAATTTAAATGTGTTTTAACCAAATCACTTATCTCTGGCACATAGAATAGTCCTTGACACATAGTACACATGCAACAAATATTTGTTGAATTATTCAGTCAAACTTTTCTGGTCCTCTATGGAAAATATAAAAATTGGATAAAATAATCTCTAAGAACTTTCCAGTTCTAATATTGTATGACAATTTGTTTTAATAAGAATATGGACACTGTGCCACTCATTATGGCCTTATTGGTATATAAATAAATTATGAATGTACATTAACATTCAGCAAATAGCTAATACATATTAAGCACTTGCCTAAGCCATGGGAATAAAGAGGTCTTGGGGGATAATTCTGTTGGGGTTGAGGGGATGGGTGGAGTTTGGGAAGGGTGGTGATAGACTACAAAATAATTACCCTGTTACTTGGAATTAAGGTGCAGTGTTCTAGGATAAAATATGTTATTAGAGACAAGTAAAAAGTGCTGTGAGAACACAAAATAGGAATGGACACTTTTTTGCCCTTGGGGACTGGAATGAGAAAGAGTAGAGATATTTAAGCGATCTAATGCTTTGGAAAAATAATTCCCTAGACAAAGGCACTGGGAAAAATAATTATGACCTAGAGATCGAGATGAAGGAAGCATACTCCAAAAATAACAAGCGATTTGTTAGGGTGCAAGTTGAAAAGAGTAGAAATGTGCAGATAGAGGTGAGGAACACATTTTGACAATGAAGAAATCTGACTTCATTTTGTACCCCCAGGGTAATGACATGAAAAATATTTTAGAAGAGTTACTGTGGCAGCTGTGGTTCTGTACATGGGAAAAGAGAGAGCAGAAGGAGAAACACAGGATTCCCAGGTGTGAAAACAGCATCACGGGGATTTAATTGGATAGTGCAGGTCATTGAAAAGCAAATTATCAGATGTATAAAAATGGCCATAAGTTGATCATATTCTTGAAATCAGTCTATTTTTGAATTGATTCCATCTATTCTATTTTATCTTGAAGGTTAAGCCACTCAGTGTCTACCTTTCAAATGTTAGAGACTCAGAGGCAGTTCATATCCATGTTGCTGTGTGGCTTATATTAGATAAGTCACTCATTTCTTTCTAAAATATATGATGTGTAGTATTTGACAGGCTTTCTACCTTGAGATTCTATAATATTATGAAATCTTCAAATTTAATATTTTCTCAATAATTATATTGAACTACATATTTGAAATTTGATATATAGAATTGGAAAGTGTGCTCCATTTAGTAATATATTCATTAATTATAAATTATATAAAAATTTAAATAATTTTATTTAAAATAATTTTAATAAAATCTTTAAAAAGTAATTTAAATATATTAACCATTGAAGTAAGCGGGATTGAGTATAAATATTATTTTATTTAAATATTTTTACTTTGAGTTTCTTTATCTTTCCCATAATCTACCGAGGCTTTCATCATAGCCTCGGAACAAATTTTGGAAATTTGTTCCAAAAGCTTTTGTTTTTCATTCAATGTGTCTAAACAAGTGGATAAACCTCAGAGAAAAATTGGTTATTTGAGGACGGCAAGAAGAGAACAGGTTGTTTTAATTTTTTCTACTATTTCCCCCCAGACAACCAGATTGGCTCAGGAAGATTGTAGAATTCTTCCCCAGAGATAACTACAGGGAAAATACCCTCCCATGGGGGGAAGGGTAATAAGATAAAATAACTGCTATTGGTACATCGAAAACCAGAAACTGTTAGCAAAGTCATGCTTTCTTTAGAGTAAAAGAAGAATAGAGTTTAGGCCTAATTCTTCTTTAGAAATTTGTGTTTTTAAATTTTCTCTCTCCAGGTCTGCTGGTTTGGAGAAAATAGGAAGGGACTCCAATCTGCCACATACTTACAGGTGCTGAAATATATCAAACGGGTTGTTATAGAGAAATTCAGTATTTCCCCATTTTCTGCTTTATAACATGTTAGAATAAACTGAATATTTTTCCACTTTTTGATATTAGTTCTCTGAAGTTTAGGAGGAGACTTTCATTGCCTTTGAAATGAGGTGGTTTTTTTGTTTGTTTGTTTATTTTTAACTAAGAACGAATTGCTTTAGCAACACTTTAGTTGCTCCTAATGGAAGAGTTGGTAGTAAAATGATGCCTTTCTAAAAATAAAAAAAATCACTTGGTTACTACAATTTTTAAAACCCTTAAGGAAAAAATGTAAGAGCAGCTGTTTTAATGTTATATAGAAAAGTTAAGCTTTTATATTTTGAGCATTTGGAGGTTGGACACTCAGAACAGAATATTAGGGTAATGAGTGATTTTATATCCCAGGGTCACAGAGGTGTGATGATAGTTATGGACTTTGTCACTAGCCTCGCCCTCTCTCTAGATGAGTCCCTTCCACAGTCTCCCTTTCAAGTGTTTTTCAGCTGATGCATAAATGACACTGGGAGGTTAGTGACTGGGGCCTCATTGAATCCTCATATGCAGACTCCTGGAAGCTTCCTTTATTTTACTTCACAGCATGCCTTCTGCTAATTACATGCAGGTCTTTTTACAGCGTTTTGATCACACAGTGTAATTCTCTTTCCACATTTCTTTCAACTTTTCCACATATGATATGGTTGGTTACTCCCTCCTGGATACATTTTGTTTGGTTTCTATTATTTAACACAATGATGTGTGTTTTCTAACACAGTGAAGTGTTTTTCAGAACTTAAGAAAATACTATAGATTTGATTTGGTAAGAAATGTATTGAACAGAATAATTATCGAGATGCTAGACACTTCTATTGATAATACTAAAACTGAATTCACTTGTATAGAGGTTATATATGGACTTTTACACATATTCCATTCAATCAAAGGCTAACAAATTTTCTCATTAATGATTATAAACTAGTGCCTCCCCTTCCTCTGCCTAATCCCCTTCAGATAGTGATGTAGTTGATTGGGGGGACCTAAAAGTAGGATCCTATTCCACCATTATATTTCCCCTGGCCACAGTATGTCTTTTAATCTTTCTGAATTTATTTAAGCTGAAATGGAACACTTCAAAGTTCAAGACGCATTTACATCATATCACTAGTTGTAGCCATTTTTAAACTTAAGGTAGAAGCCACTAAAAGTCACTTGAAAATAATTCTGCCTGAGATATAAATTGGAAGAAATGGCAAGTGATTTAGAGGCAATTTTAAAGAAATCAGTAATAATGCTTCTTGGAGCTTCACTAAGTTGCAAAGATCATCCACTGTGCTAATAATAGTGGTAAATACAGCGTGTGGGTGGTTAATGTTAGATCACTCAAATACCCTTTAGAAAGCTTCAAATATAAGAAAGCCTAAAAGAACTGGATGAAAGGGAAAACTATGTAATTGTGTTAGACTAACAGGAGATGTTGGTATGAATCTTTACCCTAGGAAACTAAATTACTATCATAGAAGCAATTATGTTTTGTGCCTTCAACTTTGATGCATGTGTTCCTTCTTGAAATAATTGCATCTATCACACAGCTGGGATGGTAATCCAATTTCGCACAGAGCCTCTCTCCTGCTTAGGCACACTGGGAAAACACCCAAAAGGCTTTGGACTTTCAGGAGAACTGAAAATTCATGCTCTCTGATTACATAATAAGTTAATGAGCCTATGAGTAAGTAAACTTGTTTAAATATTTAAAAGGTGTTCTTTGAAATACCTTTTTGGTACCATGTATGTCATGAAAAGTCAAAAACTGCAGAATGTTAGAGCTGAAAGGAGAATTATTTTACCTTTGCCTCATACGGCAGTGCATGGGTCTGCCACCCAGGGAATTTATGTGCCGTGGAATCATCTGGAAGATTAAAAAGCACCAATGCCCAGGATCTTCCCCAGTCCACTGAACCATAGTGCCTAGGGCAGGGGATGTCACCCTGAAGTGGGGGGAACTGTGAAAAATCCCAGTGCCAAAGCCCATTTCAAACCAATTTAGTCAAGTCTGAAGGAAGCAGCCTAGATATCACAATTTTTAAATTCTGCCAAATGATTCCAATGTCCAGGCCAGTTTGAGAATCGGGTGGAGGGGCAGGTCCCAGACGCGTGTGTGTTTGGAAAGCTCTCGGAGCATACTAATTGCGGTCCTGTTTGTGGATCACTGATGTGGAGGACTGCTATGCAGGACAGGGACAGCGAATGGTCCAGCCTCTGGCCACTAGAGAGCCTCAAACACTAGGAAGTCCGATTCCTGGGGCCAGTGTCCCTCCCCTTCCACTGTCTTGTCTCACAGTGTTTCCAAGTTCTGAAAATAGCTGGTGCCAATATTTTTAGAGTAGAAGACAAGAGTATTTACTAAGCTTTTGACAAAATTTTTAGAAATATTTGAGGAAGGCCCCGTGAGGGTGGTTCAGATGCTTGTCGAATGAGCAGAATCCTGAGTTGCCTCCAGGAAGGGGGTGCCTCTGGGCACTTGCTCTTCACATGACACTGTGGAAGGCCATCCGCTGGTCAGTCATATTCCAATCACATTGATGTGGGCAACCCCAGGTTACACAATTATGACAAGGCAGATTTACAAAAATAAAAATAAAAGTGAAAGGAGGCGGTCGTTTACTTCCAAAAGCATTCTTTTGTAATGTGGTGTCCGTTAGTTTTCCAGAGCTGCCGTAACAAAGTGCCGCAGACTGGATGACTTAAGCAACAGAAATGCGTTTTCGGTCTTGGAGGCTAGAAGTCTGAGGTCAACGTGTTGGCAGCTTGCTTTTTCTAAGGCCTCTCTTTGGTTTATAGGTGGATATCCTCTGTACATGTATGAGTCTGTGTCTGTATTTCTTACAAGGACTAGTCAGTTTGGGTTAGGACCCGCCCTAATAACAACATCATTTTAACTTAATTATCTCTCTGCAAATACAGCTGCAGGTACTGGAGGTTAGGGCTTCAACATATGAATCTGGGGAGGAAGGCACAATTCAGCCCATAACAGGTAGAAACAACACTATTCAGGCTCCTCATATGTTTGTTGTTTAAAATATAGAGGGAACACTGCTGTTAGCTACATCTGGGATGTATGTTTTAATCACAGAGTGATCACAAAAAAGGAGAACCCATTTAAGTTTATGGGGCTTATTAATGTAGAATAAATTGCACTATCTTCATGAAAAGCAGTCCTCATACAAATGTATATCAACATATATAAGAGTATTTACAAGGCTTTTGACAAATCTAATGTAATGTTTTTTAATTATCTTAACTTCCCTGCCTAAACTAGATAGTTGTCTGTCAGCCCACTATTTTCTGACGCCTGAAGGTTTTTATTTGGATGTTTTTTACTGCAACTGCCTCTTTCATGCTACTCAAAAAGCTCAATAGTTCTAGCTTAATAGCTGAAACTTAGTCATTTTGACCAAGACATTTTTTATGATTGTTTTATATTAACACGATTCACATATGTTTGTTGCAAACATTTACTCAAGCTTTCTTAGCATTCTTTCATTAGAAACTATAGAAAAACATATATAATTCAAGGAGATTGATGACCAAGCACTGAGAAAAGTGAAAAACCCCAGGGTGACTTCTAAAACTAAAGCTGTTGCGGGCTTCATGCTATTGAAAACCATAAACATATGATAAATCCATAAGTGCTTTGCATTTTTCACAGCTTTAAAAGTAGCACACACCAGTATGATGCATATGAAAAATTTTTTAATCTTTTTAAACGTATTCTTTGATAGATTTTTATGTTATCTTTTTTTTTTCTCAAAAATTGAGGTTCAGTTTACCTGCAACAAAAAGTACTCATTTTAAGTGTGCAGTTTTAACAAATGTGCAAAGTAACCGTAGTTCTAACAAAGATATTGAATGTTTCTTCATTCTGGAAAGCTTTCCACGTCTCTTCCCAGTGAATTCCTTCATATCCCTGCCAAGGCGACCACTTTCTACAGCCTGTTATTTCAGGCCAGATTTTGCTAATTGTTTCACTACATCAATTGAATCAACTTATCTCCAGTTTCTAATGAAATTTTCCCCACTCTTTCGAGCCTTCACTAACACTCTAGCCCTTCTGGCTTCCATCTGCTTCCCCAGTGTCAAAATCTGTGACACGTGTCTGGGTTTACTTATGCAGCAGCACCCCACTTGCAGTAACGGTTTTGTCTTCAATCACTAAAGACAGTTTTGCCTGTTTTTATTTTTAACTTTCTATAAATGGAATGACACAGTATGGATGATACAGTGACTGACTTCTTTGCTCAACATATCTGTGACATTCATTTACTTTTTTACATGTATCAGTATTTTGCTTTTTTATTGCAGTATAGTATTCCATTGTATAGCCTCAATTATTTATCCTTACAATGAATATTTAGTGTGTTTCTAATTTAGGGCTATTGTTATTAGAGTTTCTATGAAGACTTTTATTTTTATTTTTATTTTGGTGAAATTGTGCCCTCGTTGCTCTTGGTTATATAATAAGGACTGGAATTGCTGGGTCATAGGTAGGCATATGTTTAATTTGGGTAGATACTCAGAGACAGTTTTCCAAAGTGGCTGAACCTATGTCTGTTTCTGCCAGCAATGTAAAGGGTTACAGTTGATTCATATCTAATTACCCATAGAGCTGCACAAGAAATCCAGACATTGGTTTCACCGCCAAATACATAGTGCTTGAACAAATTTTATATTTGATAAATCATGAATCAAGTCCTTCTAGACAAAAGTAACAGTAAATATACGTTAAGCATTCTGCCATAATTAAATTGCACTATTCTCTCTTGTTGCATCTGTAATTATAATCATTTATGTTTATGAAAACATGGCAATAATTCAGTAACATGGTAATACAATAGTTTATGAGTCTTACTCCTGTACACATGCCAGACTGGACTGTTTTATTAAAAGAGTCTTAAGAGCCACGTAAGTTAATTTCCTCTGGTATAGACAATATAAATATAATAATGTATGTTAATAAAGAGTAGGGATTTAAATGTATATATTTCAACACACTTTTATATACTCATTTTATTTAAACTTAACAATGCCCATGAAGATGATATTATTTCCTTTCAGCAGAAGAGAAAGAAAAGAAACCAAATTTTATAGAGATTTAAGTTGCTAAAGGTCATGGCAATCTAATAACATATGTGGAATCTAAATCTAGCTTTTCTGGATATAGATCCAAAGCCTCCTCTTCTATCCCTCTATAAACAATAAGGATATATTTAAAGCACAAATTTAATTATTCACAAAGCAAAATATGGTATTTCAGTATTTAAATAAATCATATTTATGACAGTATATTAAATATTTTTATGTATTTAGAATATAGCTTTACTGTAAAAATTAGATGCCTATATAAATATATTATATTCTAAAACCTATTGTTTGAAATGTAATGGATTTGTCTATAGTAGCCCTTGTATCTTATTATAAGAATAATTTTAAAAATTCTTTGATATTTCTAAATTGAAAGAATATTTCACACATATTTTTCTTTCACTATAGTAGTTGCCAATAAAAGACATTACAGATAAAAGGATAATTGCTCAGTTTTCTGTGACTGCCTGGTGCTCTGTGGTTTGGGGAAAGCTCTCTGGTACTATTGAAAGGATAATATCACATTTAGAGAAAATTTCTCCCTGTTACTATACTAAAGTGCTTTGTCTTACCAGAATGCTCACTGGGCATGTAGAAACAACCTAGACTAGGAAATTTACTATTGTTTTTTTTAAGCTTGGATACACCAAACTGATGGTATATGACATTTGATTTTTTTTCATAATCATCTATGAAAATTTATAAACATCACATCATTGAAGCAAGAAAAATATTTTTATTGAATTTATTTGTTGTATTTTAATTTTTTAGGAGGCATCCTGTCGAAGTGGATTGGCAGTCAGAAGCTCCTGGTTCCAGGCTGTGTGTACCTAAAGCTGAATAATTATCAGCAAATCTCAGTGTTGTCGTTGTTGTTTTTTATAATTAAGAGCAGTTTTTAAAAAAAAAAAAAAGTTTTTCTTGATTTTAGAAAAAGCAGAAGGGAAATAGAAACACTGATAAAAGAGAAACATTGATTTGCTGTCTCCTACATGCCCCTTACTGGGGACAGAGCCAGAAACCCAGGCCTGTGCCCTGACCGGGAGTCCAACTGGCCACCTCTTGGTGCACGGAACAGCATCCACTCAACTAAATCTCACCGGCCAGGCTCTCAGTTTTTCAGCTGTAAAATAAGAGGTTTAGACTAAATGAAACTCAAAGACCTTTAAAGCTCTAAAAATATCTATATTCATTTTTTGTATTATTTTCTTTGGCTTTTTAAATCATCATAACTCTGCCTGCTATTGCAGCCCTTGTTTTGAAACAGGAATACCCCCTCCCCTCTTTTAATGAGTGGAAATTCCTCTTGCCAGATGATATCATGCTCATTTGATTAAAAGCTGACGCTGGGGCTATATATTATGATATTAATATCAGAGGCTTTGTCTCAGGTCCTTCTGGGCAGAGATGTTTTACTGCTTTTCAATAGAATGTTATTTCTACAGAAAACTTGCTCTAACCCATCTGTCTTTGAAGAATAGGCTCTTTATAGTTCTCCAGCCTTTTCATTTCCTCTAAATATAATCAATGAGATTTTTATTTCATATCTCAATTGACTTGTGTATTTGAATAATGCGTCTTGTTAAGATAATTTCACAAAATAGGCTTTATGGAGGTTTTTAAAAAATATAATATCTTTTAGAATTTATTAAAATTCCCCATCATAGGTGTACCTCATAAGCAATTTCCGGCATGTAGTAGGAGATCAAAAAAAATTTTTTTTTAAGAATTGACTTCAGTTGAATTACCAAGAAATAAATGTTCCAAGTAGAAACTAATCACTTTTTTCACACTTTAAAACTTTCATTATTACACAGATAATACAGTCCCCTGATATATTACCCTGTTTCTGAATTCTTAAAGATTGCACTGAATAAAGTTGACTTCCCTACTCCCCACTCTCCCCACACTCCACCTCCCTCCTACCCCCAAGAACAGAGTATCACCATTTTATCATGAAGTATTGGTTCCTAAATGATACAGTAATTCCTCTTAAAGGTCACAGTCTATCTAATGGCCCTAGATGACTCTACATTTTACAGTTCTTCAGCTTTACCATTGTGTCCATTTTTCACATTTGATCCTTTCATGATAAGCACCTCTCACGGCCACCAGAGAGGTGTTATTGGACAGACACCGGAGTCAGAGGGAGAGGGCCGTCTCCAACCTTGATTCTTGTTTTCTTGTATAAATGAACTTAAACATGAGGCTCTGATTGGGTTGTGATAAACCACATTATTAAGAAAGTAATTTAAGAATTTATTAAAGAAGCAAAGCAAGTGAGTCTATATATCTGGCTTACAAAGTGCAGGCGGGTTCTCAGCTAATATGAAAAGCAAGTTGGGTGGGGTTCTGAGGGGTTATACTGTGTACCCTCCTCTCGATAGGTTTCAGAATTCCTCTGCTGAATATTTTGGTACAGATTAATTCTCCAGGTCCCTTTTTACTTTGTGGTGGCCGACCCAGAACTCATGAGAAGCCCCTGGCAATTTTATCTTGCCAAGCCTTGGGGCTGCTGTCTTCTCTGCTTAGGGAGTAAAACCGCCCTTTTTTTCCTTTCCCTTTCCTCGAAATAGCTGATTTTTTTATTTAGTGGGTGAGGTAGACCCCCCTTCTCTCCCCCTTTCCTGCCTTCTCTCTAGGGAGGCTTTTAATCAGTTGCTCTCTGGTCCTTGGCTGGGGAAGACGATGGCTTGTTATTTACTAGCCCACACTGTGTGGCCTTGTTTTAACTTTCTTGTCTCAGTTTCCCTATTCCTCTTGCCCTGGAATTCTCCCAGCATCTCACTGCCCTGAAAAGAATATCAGGTTAAGAATAATTAAATCAATAGTAGTTTAACTTTTGGAAGGTTTTTACCCCCTAAGAATCAAACCTGTCTGAGGTTAAAATTTGAATTGTTAGATTAGTAGATGGTCATAAAAATTTGGCCACATAAATATATAAATAATAGATTATGACAATAAATTACTTTATAAAGTTCCCTTTCTCCCCCCCAGTAAAAATGTTTGTTTATGAAAAATGGCCATCTAGAGCACAAGATTATTTGAAACGTATTCAAGTAAAGTAATTAATTTAAAAGTTATACACCTTTGGAAAATATATATCAACATAAGGCATAACGGCACTAGGAAAAAAATAATTCGAGTTCTCAAAGAGTCATTAGGTTATTCTTTACAAGAATTAAAAAACAAAACGAAACAAAGAAATGCTATAGTGTGTAAAATTTATAAATATAAATTAAGTTCCAGGTGAAATTTAGCTAAGCGTTATATACTTTTGTTTATACCTGTGGATATTTAACATAAAGGCAAAAGTTATTACCCTCCAATAAAAGGAAGAAGAAACAAAAATGTATCATGATTTATACTTTTACACTAAATTTTGCTATTAATGATTTTTAAAATAATCTTTTAAATTGAATTATAACTTACAAGAAATAGCTCAAAGATCATAAATAAGTGTGCAGATTGATACATTTTAAAAATTGATCACCCACATAGACACCAACCAGATCAAAATAAATAATATTATTAACACCCCAGAAGACTCCTAATTAACATCCCACTTCCAAGGTTAACTGCTATTCTGACTTCTATCTCCATACATTCTTTTTGCCTGTTTTGAACTTTAAACAAATGGAATCACACATGTATTTTTATATCTGACATTTCCTTCAATATTATATTTCCAAGATTTATTTCTGTTGTTGAATGTATCAGCAGGTCTTTATATTACTGTGGAATACTCCATGCATGACTATAACATTTATTTATCTATAGCACTGTTGAGGGACTTTTAGTTTGTTTCAAGTTTTGGACTATTAAAATAGTGCCAGTATGAAAATTCTTGTGCATGTTTATGATGCTCAGATCCCTCTATCTAATCTATCTATATATTTTAGTAGTGAAACTGATGGCTTATATGGTATATATATATATGTTCTAATTTCCTGGATACAAGCAAATGTTTTCCAAGTTGATTTTACCAGTGTATATTCCTGCCAGTACTCTAGATTCGTATTGGCATCTCATTTAATTTGCATTTCCCTAAAGATTACGATGTTGAACTACTTCCCATGTTTTCATCTGTCATCTATATATCATCTTTTATAAAATTGGTTTTATTTTGTTTTTTGTTTTTGTCTTAACACTGGTGTTGGATAGGCCAGGTACAGAAACCCAGGCACAGAAACCCGGGTAAAGAGACTCACCAGGGCAGAAAGCCCCAGATGCCTACCAAGGGGCAAAACTGGGAAAACAAGAATCTTGTCCCCAAGGTAACATTTCCTCCTCCAGCATATCGCTGGTTTAGACCCCCTGAGCATTTCCTCCCTAAAGATAACATTTAAATCTCAGTTTATTTTAGTTCTAGGCCCAGAGAACCAGCAAAACCAGACAAGTGGCTCTGTGGCTGCCTCAGGACCAGCTATAATGACTAATGACCCCCTGGCCTGGCACTGACCGATCAGCGGCGACCACGACCCTGAAAGAGCACATCTGGGAAGCTGATGAATATTCTATTGAGACATGCCCCAGAAACCTCTCCTAAGATTTCCACCTGCAAGAGAGAGAGAAATACCTTAAGAGCAAAGGACCCAGTGCTCTCCCCCACAGAGCAAGGCAGTGCCATCTCCTTCCCCCTTCTTCCCTCCAAAGGGACCCCGCGCCGCTTGCACCCAGGGGCTCAATGGCAGCAGCAGCTGGTCCCGGGCTTAGCGCTGAACCTGTCTCCAAGGCCCCTGTTCTCTGACTTCTCAGGGAGCCAGAGCAGCCAGGCCCGGGCTCTCCTGTTGCTTCTATGCCCTCCCTTGTTTCACTGTCCCAAGTGTATTTTTGCTGCCATCATGGGCCCAATACCCTTTTGGCTCAGTGCTGTGGAGCCCTTCCCTTTGGATATTCCCATCCCCCTTCCCCTTTTCCTTAAATAAATTCAATTTTTCTTTATTCACCGTCTGAGATGCTATTTAGCCCACCCACTACAGACCTTAACCTTTACCTTTCAACTTGCACATGAGTTATTTAAAAGTCCTGGATACAGATAGTTTTTTTCTAAATACTTTCTGCCATTTTGTGATTTGTCTTTTCATTTTTGTAACAGTGTGTTTTGAAGAGCAGAAGTTTTCAAATTTTATGAAGTCCATTTGATGAATTTTATCTTTTATGCTTTTTGAGCTCTAAAGCATTTTTACTATACAAGATTTAAAAGCCCAATACAAGATTTAAAAGATTCCCCCCCCTCTATTTTACTAGGAACTTTTTGGTTTAGATTTTAAATCTGGTACCCATTTGGAGTTAATTTTCTTTTAATATATAACACAAGTTATGGTTCTTTTTTGCATATTTACCCTAGTACTATCATTAAAATGACCATTCTTTCTGTATTTAATTATCTAGGCACTTTTGTGGAAAGTCTATTGTCTGTATATATGTGGATATCTTCTTTTTTGAAGTGCCTGTTCATTTTGTGTTTGTGTTGTTATCTCTTATTGCTTTGTACAAATTTTTATATATTAGGAATATGAATCCTTCATTGGACATATAAATAAAATATATTTTTTCTCACTTTGTGGCTTTTCACTATCCTTTTAAAATATATATATATATTGATTTCAGAGAGAGGGAGAGAGAGAGAGAAACATCAATGATGAGAGGGAATCATTGGTTGACTGCCTCCTGCATGTCCTCCGCTGGGGGTTGAGCCCGCAACCTGGGCATGTGTCCTGACAAGGACTCGAACCTCGAGCTCCTGGATCCTAGGTCAATGCTCAACCACTGAGCCACACTGGCCGGGTAATTTTCACTATCTTAATGGTATCTTTTAATAAGTCTAATTTATCACTTGTAGTTATGTTTATAGCTTTTCGTGATCTGTTTAAGAAATCTTTGCCTATCCCAAGGTTAAGATGTCCTTTAATGTTATTTTTCCAAAGCTTTATTGTTTTACTTTCACACCTGTGTCTATAATTTATCTAGAATTGTATTTTTGTGTCATTTAGGCATCAAGATTCATTTCCCACCTATAGGTATCCAATAGTGCAAATAGAATTATTATTCAGACCTTTCTTTTCTCACCTGAGTGTGCTGACACACTTGCCATGACTCAGGTAAACATATTTCTGCAGGTTGTTCTGGACTCAATTCTGTTCCAGTGTTTTGCCTAACATTTTTTAATCACTATAGTCTTATATAATGTCTTGACATCTGGTAGGATAATTTTTCTAATTTTATTCTTTAGATCATTTGGCCATTTCTGGCCCTTTGAATTTCTATGTAAATTTTGAAATCAAATTGCCTGTTTTAACTATTATGTACTTTAATATTAGTTTTCACAATAATTTATCTGACTTGCTTAATTTCCAGATTAGACAGATTGAAAAGTCTACTTATTTGAATCTAAAGTGTCCTATAAAAATATCAGTAAGAAAAGACTTTTATGTTCTTTCTTCATTTGAAAGTGGTACTAAATATGACAAACTTCCCTGACATAAAAGTAGTAAAAAGAAAACATCAGCAACAATGTATGAAACAACAACAAAAAGTAGTTTCAGTGAAAATAAAATATCTCAGTGCCCCTGAGCAGGGTAGTGGAAGTGGAAGTGCCTTTAGTACTTGAGAGAAGATCCTCAGGTGGGTGGGGAGAAATGAGACATATGTTCTCTAGAGCACAGTGTTGCTACCACCAATTTGTGAGACAGATCAGGAAGATTACTCACTGCAAATTATTATCAAGTTGACAAATTTGAGCCTTTTTGTTTTTTGTTGGTGGGTTGTTTTGTTTTATTTTGTTTTGTGCTGTTCTTGGTGATATATCTTCACCTTGTCTCTCACAATTTAGCCCTTAGGGAATTTCTTTCAATGTTTTGCAGTTAGTAAGTTTACAAACATCTTTAATGCATAAGAAATATTTTTCAAACTTTTCCATAACAATAGGCTTCATTATGGAAGACAATGTGCTGAGACAAATATGGTTTTATCAATCTTGAATGAGGTAAGACTTTTTGAAGCGATGATTTAAAAAAAAAAATCCAGGTTCTGGAAAGTTTAAAGAATGTTTGATTCCTAAATAACAAGAAATAGCCTGAAGAGATTCCATATCTGACTGCTACCTATTACAGACCAAAGAAAATGTTGGTGCCCAAGGATTTTGTAAATTCTGTCAAATTCAAAATGCACAGATTATTTCAAATTTGAAGATTTTGTCAAAAATTTTTGTACCAACTATTATTTAAAATCACCAACTCTGCATTTGGAATTGACTTAATGTATTTTTTCCTATTTTGTTCAGCTTTATTTATTGATCTTTATTATCTGCCTTGTACCTGGTGTGTTCTTCTGTTTCATTTAAAAGCTCCCAGTTTGGAGATTCCTAAATCATTCCTTGACCAACTCCAGATCAGATTATCATGAGGCTGCTTTGAGATATAAAAGCAATGATTTCCTTTCTGCAATTAGATGTTTCTCTTACAAAGAAGTGGGTGAAGTTATTCTTTATGTACTCTAGGGTTATCATAATGAGCAGGTCTAATACGCTGTAACTATACTAAAGAAATTTCTAACATGCACAAAATAAAAGAATGTCACAGTTTTATTTCTTATCATGTCACTTTTCTTTGGACAAAATATATCAGATCTGTTTAATTCTAGAGGTTCCAAAAGTATCCAATTGGCAACCCCTGATGCTATCTCCAAATATGCTTTTGAAGTGACTAGTTACAATCATATCTTTTGCCACTTTCAAACATTCATATGTCTTTCCTACCCAATGACACACTGTTTTGAGTCCCTGACAGTGATTATTGTGGGAATATTCTTCTTTCAAATAAAAAATATTGTCTGTCATTATTTATATCTGGCGAGTCATTAAGAATACTACACAAATCTGATTTGTTACTGCAGTTGACAATTTACTTAATACTTTAGAATTCCCCAAATCTTACTTTATCTATTCAAAGAACACCTTTTTAAAAAATAATTTTTATTTTATTATATTAATAGGTGGTAAATACACAAGAGACATAATCCTGAATAGTACAATCTCTCTCTTTCCCATGTGCCTAGCCATTCACATTCTAGCCATTATTTCCTGTAGTTTCTAAAGAGATTGTAAACATTTGTACATAAAATAACATGAAGCATGTAAGATGGATATATTTTTTCATCAGTAATTGCATCGTATATGTGCTACTCGCATCTTGACTTATTTCGTTTTATGATGAATCTTGAATTATTTCCCATACTTATTTTTATAGAGTTTAATATTTTTGATGATTATATAGCATTCCTTTGTATGAAGGTGCTTTAAATATTTTTACCCAGTTCTTCACAGTTGGACATTCAGGTGGTTTTCAATATTTCAAATAGCAAAACATGTTGCAATGAAAAGAATCGTGTGTTAGTTTCCTTTAAATATGCAACAGTTCGAATTACCTACCCCATTCATGTTACTATTCCTTTCGCATATCCCTGTTAGCATAGTGTCACAAATTTTTTGTCTTCACTAATTTTATAAGTAAAAGCAAAGTCTTACTTGGCCTCAATCTGCATGTGTTCTAATCTGAATGAGACTGAGCTTCTTTGCCTACATTTAAGGCTCATTTAAATCTTCTTTCCCTAGACTCTAGGCAAATATATAGCCAATAATCACATAACCACAAATATGATTCAGTTTAAAACTTTATCATCTCTATATGTAGGATCTGCTCCCGACTGAAAAGCTTCTTACTTTATTTTTTACTCTTTTTTTCTCACTTAAAAAAAGTTTTTTTTTAAAAAAAGTGATTTTAGAGAGAGAGGAAGGAAGAGGGAGATAGAAAGAGAAAAACATTGATGTGAGAGTGAAACATCGATTGGTTGCTTCCGTCCCGAATGGGGCTGAAGCTGCAGCTTAGGTATGTGACCTGCTCAGGAACCGAACCCACAGCCTTTCTGTGTCCAGGACGATGCTCCAGCCCACTGAGCCACACCGGCAGGGCTCCTTGCTCTCACGCTCTTCATTTCATCTGGTTGTTCTAGAATTAGAATAGAGACAAAGGCCAGGAAAGTCTTATTTCAGTTATGCCACTTGAATCTATCCCTGGGGTCTCTAGGTGTCACAATGCCAATTAATAATTTTCACTTGTAGAATAATTTTGTGAGTTTCCCTGGAGACCTTCCTGCTGGGAATCCCTGGGTGCAGCTCCCCTGATGAGGGCCATGCTTTCTTTGCTTGGTTGCTTTTAACTTCGACCTCAGCTTCTGGGATTCCTCCAGTTAATCCTCTATTGGGGCCCTCAAGTGGTTACCTTGGGTAGGCTACTTTTTAAGATGACCCAAAGCTGGCACTCTTGATGAGTTCATACTTAGTCTCACGGCTAAGCTAACACTTCTTCTTTTTTTTCTTTTTTTAAAAATATATCTTTATTGATTTCAGAGAAAGGAAAGGAGAGGGAGAGAGAGACAGAAACATCAATGATGAGAGTCATTGATTGGCTGCCTCCTGCACGCCCCCGACTGGGGATCGAGCCCACAACCGGGGCATGTGCCCTGACAGGGAATCGAACCCCGATCCCCTGGATCCTAGGTCGACACTCAACCGCTTAGCCTCGCCCGGCCATGCAACAAACACCTCTGATGTTGATAATCATGTAGATAATTTCCAAAGCAACACTCTTTATGTCCAGACCTCCATCAGGTTCTTTGTTTGTTTGTTTGTTTGTTTGTTTTTGCTTTAGACTTATCCTGGCAATAGTTTTACTCCAATCCTACTGGTTCCTCTTACTTGACCTGGAGTGAAGAGGAGCCAAAATTTCACTCCAGCAACTTTTCCAAATAAAATGCTCTTAATTAGCTTCTTCAGCCCCAGACCCCTAGTGAATTTGTTTCCTTCACTTATGTAACTTAGAGATGAGTAACGGGCTGGCAGAACTGGTTTCACAATACTAAGTATGCCCTAGATTTTAAGGTATGTAAGACTTTGTTACACTACATATTGCTTTCAGTCTTTGAGGAATCAGCACAAATTTGCAGAAAGCAGTAAGAGTCATATTCAATATTGTGTTACATGTCTATGACACAGCACAACAAACCTGAAGAGCCCCAACAAAACACAGTCTTCTCTTTTTCCTGGTCCCCACAAAGTATAAGAGTTCACCCTGAGAAGGGAGATAATAATAAAAATTTATATAATGTATATTACATGACAGACATTAATAAACAAATTTTTAAAAAATATAAGCTCATTTAATTCTCACAGACACCAGGTCAAGTAGGCACTGTTATTATCCCCATTTTGTGGATTGGGAAACTAAGGCTGAAAGATATTAAATAGTTTGTCCAAAATCACACATCTAGTTTTTATTGGACCCAAGTTTGAACTAAGTCTGGCTCCAGAGTCCAGAGTCTGTACCCTTAAGCATTACATTCATTATATTGACTCTCATTACATTATATTGACTATTTATTTTCAGGGACACAAAATAAAATCTCAAGACAAATTTCAATTCCGATTGCCTTCACATCTTTTGTTGGCAAATGAACTGTTCTTGGAGAGTAGACTCAAATTTGTAAATATGTCAGGCCTTCTCAAATTATATTAGAAATTCTAAGAAATCTCAAAGGAAATTTTATTCATGATGAGGGAATTTAATTTAGAGAGCATTTAGAGGAAAATAGGACAATTTAAAAAACAAAGTGGGACTTGCAATTCTGGATTAAAAATGTATCATGGGCAAACATAAAAAGTGTGTTACATGCATTGATATACAAATACCTGAAACCAATGAAAAAGATCATTGAGAAAAGAAAAAGACTCAGGAGAAAGCTTATTATTTGAGTATCCATAATCTGAGGTCCCAAAATTATGCATCTGCTTAGGGGCCTGAAATTGATCATCACTGATCATTTGTAATCATTTTTTTCTCACTTAACAATAATGTCTACTCCTGCATCAAGAACCTTTCTTGGGTTTGGGATGATGTTACCAAGGAGTGTATGAATGACTCCTGGAGGAAGACACTCAGAGAAGTTCATCCATGACTTTGAAGGATTTGCCAAGAGTGAGGAGGTTACAAAACTCAACAAGACTGGTTAAGGTGGCAAACAAATAGCCTGGGTGTGAATGAGGTGACATCGAGGTGCTCCTAAAGGCAGTTCCCAAGGAGCTGACTAATGAGGAACTGCTGGAACTGGAACAGGAACGCATAACTGAAGAAGATGAAAGAGAAAAGAAAACTGCAGGAGAGAAAGAAGAACCACCAAGAAATTTCACAGTGAAAGGTTCAGCAGAGGCTTTTGCAGACCTCACCAAGCTCCTTAAACAGTTTGTCAACATGGACCCCAACACCAGAAAGTTTTCATTAATAGAGAGGAATGTTCATGGTGCAGTATCTGCCTACAGAAAAATCTATGTTGAAAAAAAGAAACCAAGCAAAGCACCATGGGTACATTTCTGAAAATAGTGAGACCTCCTCAAGAAGCCTTAGGCAGGTCCTTCAAAAGATATTCCTGAGGAAAGCATTGCTGTTATGCATGAGTGTTATTGACCCAGGGAGGCCTTCTAGTGGGACAAAATGTGGAGGCGGAAGACTGGGATATTGATGACCTTGACCCTGTGTGTGTTTAAAAATTAAACATGGAAAATGGAAAAATGCTTGTGCAATAAGGATACGAAGAGGATACTTTTGTAGAGCTATACAGTGTATTTGTGTTTTAAGCTAAAATGTTATTATGAATTGAAAGGATAAAAAAACTAAAAAAAATTATAAATTAGAAAAGTTATAGTAACCTGTTAACTTATTATTGAAGAAATATATTTCTTTTACACATTAGTGTAGCCTAAGGTTCAGTGTTTATAACGTCTACCGTAGTGGACAGTAATGCCTTCGGCCTTCACACTCACTCACGGCTCACTCATTGATTTCACTCAGAGCAACTTCTAATCCTGCAGACTCCATGTATGGCAAGTGCCCTATACAGGTGTACCATCTTAAAATCTTTTATATGTATTTTTACTGTACCTTTTCTATGTTTTGATATGTTTAAATATGCAAATACCATTGTGTTACAACTGCCTATATTATTCAATACAGAAACATGCTGTACAGGTTTGTAGCCTTGTGACAACAGGCCAGACCATGTAGGTTTGTGTTAAGTGGACTCTATGATGTTTGTACAATGACAAAATTGCCTAACGATGAATTTCTTGGAACATATCCCAGTCATTAATTGATGCATGACTATAATAAGAAGGGTGATTTCACATTTCACTTAAGTCCTCCATGTACTTATGTTCACAAGGATTTTTAATAAGTACAATTGAAATTTACATTTTATAACACAGGTCAATCGCATTAAAGTCTATAATGAATGATTCTACAAATTGAAGAAGAGAAAATTAGCCGGAATTATGGCATGCATTATGCCTTATTTGAATATCAATTGATTTAAAGAGGAGAAAGTAGATGAAGCAATTGAAAATTTTTGCAAAAATGTTTCCCTTTAAATTCATGCTATAAAATCAAATGTCAAGTGAAAGCTGTTGAATCACAGTATCACACAAATTTCCAGAATAATGCTGAAAAGCCAACACTTGATTTATCCTATGTTCTTTCAGAGAATTAGGGTTATTGAAATTCTAGCCTACTTTAGCTAAATGCTATAAAATTTAGTTGAACAGAAGAGAAAAGTACATAAAGTCACCAAGCCTTGAGTCATCTGACAAATGCAATATATGTAAAAAAATTTCTTGCAATAGAAAAATGTAATAGATTTTTCCTGTTTGTAGGCAGTTGCAAATTTGCCATGTGCAATTTAAGATGTTGTCAACTTCATGGTTCATTGATTATTTCTATGAAATATAAGTTGTAAAAATCTCCATCAACAGGCTCCATAAACAGTAAATATTACTTGCTTTTCCATAAATCAAATTAATTTCTCACTCCACTACCCGTTACCAAAACAGTGGAAAACTTCCTCTCAGTTCTTCATATCTGGCCTCCTCTGTAAAGCTGTGTCTCCTCAGTGTAACGCTCGGCCACCGCAACCAAGTTTATCTTGTTTTCGCTAAGGGTCAGGTTCACTCAAGTTGATACAAATATTTGGTTCCTGTCAGCATGCCCCTTCCTTACCAGCACATTTTAAAAAATCTCTTTCAGCAACAGAAGCATCAGCCAGGCCTCCTACCTTTGTTTCCGTCTGTTTATAAACAGTGCAAACGCTCCTCTCCCCCATCTGTGGCCTGTCTTCCTTGAGGTGCTGCTAGCAAGCAGGGCAGAGGCTCTCTTTGCTCTTATGGCCTAAGGACACCTCGCAGCTGCACTGCTCCAAGTGCTTTTAATCTTTGGGTTCCCGCTTTCTTTCCTGCTTTGCCAGAACACAAATCTTTACCCAGAGATTGCTCCCCCACACCCTTTTAACCTCTAAATTCTTCTCAGGGTTCAGGATGTGTAATGGGAAAAACTTAAGGGAGCTTCTATATTCTATGCTACTACAAATTTCCCAAAGCACTAAAATAAAGCATAAACTGCTTGCTTTAGACCATTAAAAGGAAAAAAATAAAAGAAAGAAAAGAGACAATTATTTCAAAATGTTATAAAGTCCTGTTATGATCAAGCGTCACATTTCCTAATGCTGTCAATAGAATGTGATTTCCCAGTTAGGCTCCCTTAAAAATATGTAATAAATTTTCCTTTCAGATGCTTTAACTTCTGTGAGTTGAGTTTGTGTTTATGTTTCCGGCAATAATATCACATGAGTTGCTGTAAAAGTGTGCATTTCCTTTAGCTAGGAGCTGAAGGCACTCATGAGAAAGAAGTTTGTTAGCTCAGTTTTAGGCAAGGTTAAACTCGTTGCCTTCTGGCAAGCGTGTACTTATATAATGGGAAAAAGTTACATATAACAGGATAAGTTTGGGCTGGATAAACCTCCCCATTTTGCTTCTTGTTTTGTGTTTTAAATGTTGTTGGGGAGAAAAAAGCAAATTTATGTGTGTGAGGACATCTTCTAGGAGGGAGGGGGCATAAAATTCAAGGTTTTGTTTGTTGTGCTTTGAAAGCGTCTGAAGCAGGAACACTCTGATGTTGTGACATAGCCCTAAACGACTGAGCGCACCCCAGCACCTGCTCCAGCCAGCTCCATGAGAGGGAATTCACCGGCGCTTGGGCTTTATACAGGTTCTGGGTAGTTTAGAAAGAGATCTTGCTCACAGCGGGGTGTGTTCAATCCAGGGAATTTGTGCTATAATCTGTGGGTGCGTTTTGGAGTGAGAGGTTAGTGGGAACTGCTGCATAGATTCCTGTGTGTATAAAGAAAGACCTGTGGCATCCGGGACTCAGGCCTGTGACAGCAAGAGCTGGTAATGACTGAGCGTAACTCAGGGAGGTACAATGCTTCCTCTCCTCCCCTCCCCTCTGACAAATCAGTGCGTGACTAGTCTGGAGACGGTGGAATTGCTGTAACATGTGGCAATAGAAAGACACAATAGAGCGGACGATTGGCCTGCTGAAATTGCCTAGGCTTTTCTGTTTTCTTTCCATGAGGTGACTGGAACTGACGGTGATTCTTCTTTTGGACAACTGAAGCCTTGAACAGTTCTTAGGTTTTTCTCGATAGTAGAACATTCTGCCATAGAAATAAGGAAATTGTTCTAGGTGGGAAGTGAGGCTTATGGTATTTAATTTAAATATTAAAAATAAATATTAGCCAACACAATATTAAAGAACACACTCAGAGGGTTGACACCACTGACTTACTATAAACTACAGTAATTAAGACAGCGTGGTGTTGCTAAAAGAATAGACAAATAGGTCAATGGAACAGAACAAAGCTCCAGAAATAGACCCATATAAATGCACTCAACTGATTTTTGACAGAGGGGCAAAGGCAATGCAGTGGAGAAAGGATAATCTTTTCAGTAAACGGTGTTAGAACAAGTAGACGTCCATATACAAAAAAATTAAATCTAAACACATACCTTCCAAAAACATTAACTCAAAATGGATCATAGACCCAAATGTAAAATGCAAAACTAGAAAATTTATAAGAAATGACATAGAAAAGTACTCTAGGTAATCTTGAATTTGGCAAGGAATTTTTGGATACACTGAAACACAGTCTATGAAAGAAACAGTGGAAAGATGTACTTAATCAAAATTAAAAAGTTCTGATCTGTATAAGATATATTCAGAGAATGAAAAGACAAACCACAAACTGGGAGAAAATAGTTGCAAAAGGCATAGCTGATAAAGAACCAAAGATATTGTTAAAACTAAACAATAAGAAAATAAACAACCCAACTTAAAAACAGGCAAAAGATCTGAATCCTCACCAAAGAAGATATATGGATCACAGATAAGCAAATAAAAAGGTGCTCAACATCACATGTCATTTAGGTGATTGCAAATTAAACAATTGTGAGATACCACTACATACCTATTAAAACAGCTAAAATCCCAGAAACACCCAAAACCACAAAATACTGGTAAGTATTTGAGCAAATAGGAACTCTCATTTATTGCTGATAGGAATGCAAAATGATTTAACAGCTTTCTAATTCTCTGTACTTTCTGATAAATTTTTCTTGAATCTTAAACTATTCTAGAATTTAAGTTTTGTTAATTAAAAAAAATTCTACTTTGTAAAACAAATTGGTGAAATTGGATATGTAACTTATGTGCTGCTAAGGAAATGGAGGCACAGAAAGATTAAATGACTTGCTAGTGGTCACTTCTTTGAGACGAGGCTGGCCCTGGGGACTTTGTTCTGGTTTGGATGATCAGGTATCACTCTTATTCTATCACCTGCCTCCACACACATCATCTCTACTTTATACTGCATCAGCCTGTTTTGTCACATTACCACTTTTTCATTAAAAAACTCAAATGTTTATAAGCATAATAGTTTTCACTAAAGACTTAGTGACCGTAGAGGCAACACTAAACAAATATTATAATCTAAAATAACATATTCTATTTTCATACTTTTAAAAAGTTTCATGAGCTATTGGCCATTGGGATGTCTCATTGGCCCATCACCCTAAGAAGAATCCAACTTCCTATCATTTTTTAAATGATTCCTTTCCTCTTTTTTTCCTCAAGAATTCTTTCTAAGTAAAAAGAAGTGGGAGGGGTGTGTGTGAAAAAATTTATCCAACGTTATCTGTCTTATGTTATCATGCAAAATATCCCAACTGTTTCTTTTTTATGTTTGGCTTCCCTCCAACAGTAATCTCAGACTATTACCCACTAGCCCAAGTAGCTCATCAGTTTATTACTACTTTGCAAAGACTGGTGGTTCTTAGCCTCACTTTATAGATAAATCCATTTTGCCTTTCCATAATAATCTCTAAATTAACATCAATATTTATAACATATAATTTCTGTTTAGATATGTAAAATACAAAAACCACTGAGCTATGTCACTTTGAGCACATTACATAAGTTTTAGTGATTCCTTCCCTTTATCTGTAAAACGGTTATGTTAATGGCCCTTAGTTAATAAGGTGATTATGAAAATTAAATGAGTTAATACATAAAATAAACTCAGAACAATGTTTCAGTTTATTTCAATCAATTATAGCTATTAATTTTATTTATTAGCAGAGAACCTAAAAATTTTTAAATTTAAAATATGCTTCATTTTGCAATTATTTTATGAAAACTCTCTCATTTGAACCTTTTGCTCAAATATTCCAGTTACCTATGTTTCAACAAGTTACAATTTTTTACTTGTTTTGATAATACAACTGTCCACTGCAGAGGCTATTACAAACTGTCCTGGTGATGAAAACTAATGAATGTAATCTTACAGTACAAAAATAATCACACAGTATCTAGAATAAGTCCCCCTCCAGCCAAACCAGGTAAGATAATCAGACAAGAATGGTCACCCTATTTTGAAGAAAAATTATGTTAGGAGCTGAGAAATGCGGTGAAATAAGAATTGCATTTTCTCTTTTAAGAACTCCAAGGTTATTATAAGTCCTAGATAGGATATAGGAGAAGGGAAGGGCAAGAAACTTCCAGAGATTCCCTAAAATAGCTAGATCAGAAGCAGACCAGGGATGCATCCGGGTCACTTGGGAAAACTTGTTAAATTACTGATCACAGGACTCCATCTGCTGAGATTCTATTTCAGTAAATCTGTGATGGGCCAGATATTTGTGTTTAACAAGCTCTTTGGATGATCTTGAAGCACACTGAAACTTGAGCCCTACTGAATGAGACTAGTAGAAGGAAGAAAAGGAAGATCTAGTTGTCATCCTGTGGACAGCAAGACTAAAACTCAGATCCCTCGGTGTGAACGGTGAGCGGAAGGGCTGCTCTTCCTTCTTCCTTTAATTTGCTTGATTGTAATATTTGTTTCTATAATCTTATATGTATTAACATTTTGGTTAATTGTAGACTATTAAACTTGGTTCTGTTAAAGTGACTATGAATCTATTATCTATCTACCCATCCATTATCTACCCATCTACCATCTATCTATCATCTATCTATCTATCTATCTATCTATCATCTATCTATCTATCTATCTATCTATCTATCTATCTATCTATCATCTATCTATTATCTATCTATCTATCTATCATCTATCTATCTATCTATCTATCTATCTATCATCTATCTATCATCTATCTATCTATCATCTATCATCTATCTATCATCTATCTATCTATCTATCAATCTATCTATCTATCTATCTATCTATCTATCTATCTATCTATCTATCATCTATCTATCATCTATCTATATCTATCATCTATCTATCTATCTATCTATCTATCTATCTATCTATCTATCTATCTATCATCTATCTATCTATCTATCTATCTATCTATCTATCTATCATCTATCTATCTATCATCTATCTATCTATCTATCTATCTATCTATCATCTATCTATCTATCTATCTATCTATCTATCTATCTATCTATCTATTATCTATCTATCTATCTATCTATCATCTATCTATCTATCTATCTATCTATCTATCTATCTATCTATCATCTATCTATCTATCTATCTATCTATCTATCTATCTATCTATCTATCTATCATCTATCATCTATCATCATCTATCTATCTATCTATCTATCTATCTATCTATCTATCTATCATCTATCTATCATCATCTATCTATCATCTATCATCTATCTATCTCTATCATCTATCTATCATCTATCTATCTATCTATCTATCTATCTATCATCATCTATCATCTATCTATCTATCTATCTATCTATCATCTATCTATCATCATCTATCTATCTATCTATCTATCTATCTATCTATCTATCTATCTATCTATCATCATCTATCATCTATCTATCTATCTATCTATCATCTATCTATCTATCTATCATCTATCTATCTATCATCTATCTATCTATCTATCTATCTATCTATCTATCTATCTATCTATCATCTATCTATCTATCTATCTATCTATCTATCATCTATCTATCATTATCTATCTATCTATCTATCTATCTATCTATCTATCATCTATCTATCATCTATCTATCTATCTATCTATCTATCTATCTATCTATCTATCTATCATCTATCTATCATCTATCTATATCTATCATCTATCATCTATCTATCTATCTATCTATCTATCTATCTATCTATCTATCATCTATCTATCTATCTATCTATCTATCTATCTATCTATCATCTATCTATTTATCATCTATCATCTATCATCTATCATCATCATCTATCTATCATCATCTATCTCTATCATCTATTTCCTACCCACAGGTATGCAATGAAATGAAATCCTCAACATCATTGTCCTGATGACCTAAAAAATGATTAGGAAAATGAAAAAAACACCAAAAAACAATTACCTAAACTAAATGTTTATCTTATTTCCAAAGACATTGTTATTTTTCATCATTTGTACTAATTCTTATGGTACTATGTAACAATAAAAACAAACAGCAAATAAAATAAAAAAGTAAAATAAGAAATACTTCTATAGAAACTAAAATTCTTAATATCTCCTTGTTACTTTCTATAATTAATGGCTTGTTTTAGGATTGACAATCTTTTTTCTAATATACATAAGCATTTTTAATTTTAATAAAAATTTTTATATATATCTAAGTCTATGCATATGTATACATATAAATCAATATTGTATGACAATTTTTTTCTGATTTTATCCCTTTGTACAAAATATTCCAGTCATTATGCCCACTGAATAATAAAATACAATGGGAGAGATGAAAATAAAAAACTACATTTATTTGGGTCAGAAACAGTATCATATTTCTTCTAAATAATTTTCTGATGATGCAGATTCACTATTGTTTTATAGTGTTTAGTAGGGGATATGTTCCAAGAATCCTAGGGGGTGCCTGAAACCGAGGATAACACTGAACATTATATATACGATTTTTTTCCTATACATACCTATGATAAGGTTTAATTTAGAAATTGGGCATATTAAATGATTAACAATATAACTAATAATAAAATAGAATAATTATAATACTATATTGTAATAAAAGTTATGTGAATGTGGTCTCTCTCTTTCTCCAGTAATTTTTAAAATTTTTCATTCCAAACCATTTCCTGGATCTGTTTAACCAGCTCTTATTTGGAAATAAATTGCTTGCATCACTCATTTCATTTCAGAGGATCCTTTGCTGAAGTCATTTTTAAAATATGTATTTATTTATTTGTTTGTTTGTTTATTTATTTGAGAGAGAGGAAGGGAGAGAGGAGAAACATCAATGTGAGTAAGAAACATTGATCGGCTGCCTCCCGAACCACCCCAACCGGTGAGGAAACCCGCAACCTAGGTATGTGTCCTGACTGGGAATCAAAGCTGAAACCTTCCAAGTGAACTACCCAGCCAGAGCTACAGTTGTATTTCTTACATTTTATTTTCAGAGTGTGAAAAACCATGAATGTTATTAGCAGTCAAAGAAAACTTTTAAAAATCTTATAAACAAAAATCCAAAATGTTATGGCATTTTGGCTAAAACGAAGATATACTCCTATGACATGCAGAAAAAAATTCAGTATGAAAACACAAAGTGATACTTGGCAGGTTTGTCACTGATTATAACAACCATGTTAGCTTTGTTCTCTTATATCAGACTAGGGTGATAGCATTGTATATTTTTAAAATGAAAGTTTGAAAGGCTGTGAAAGCAAAAAAACATCATATCTAAAATGAAAATTAATGCTGTCAATCTTAAGATAGACTATTTTATAAGAGGTGGAACTAAATGTAGAATTAACACATTTTGCTAAAAAAGTGAAAATTATAAAGGGCTGATAGATTTGTGGTTCATCTCTTAATATATAAGAAAATTATTTTTTTGTATTTTCAAAATATTGCGAGCACTCTTCATAATGCTGAGAACTAAATAAAAAGAAACAGACATGGAAAATAGCTAATTCCATCCTGACACTCATTAAGGGCGTCAGAGTTTAAGCAGCAAGGCGCAGGGCATGAAGAGATGCAGTAGTTCTTTGCTTCTCTTTTCCAGTCCCTGGAAAGGTAGAGATGTGCCGAGAAACTGTGGACCTTAGCCTGGGCTTGGCAAACAAGCTCAGAGTTGGTATCTTATCCCACAGGTTGGCACAAGAAGCTTTTCTGGACCACGCAGAATGAACGGGTGGAGCAGAACAAAGCATGGATAGCTCCCCTTGAACCCAGGCTTCACCAATGGTCCTTTTCAAGGTGTTAGAAATTATATATTGATAATAATTAAAATTATGATTAAAAAAATCTTTCAAGGAAGCAGTGTGGAATAGTCAATTAACACGGGAAAGTTCCGAGAGCCAAACATTATGGCAATAGTAAGGGTGTGATGCTATTTTATTCGTTCATTCTCCTGTCAGCCAAAAGTAACACCCATCGCATGGCGTGCTCTTTCTAGCCAATGCCAGAACCTGTCTAGGCCACTTAGTGCCACATTGATGGCCAGCAAGAAACTGAGCTAATGCATTTGCTTGTTATTTGTCTCCCACGCCTTTCTGAATTTTTCTCTCAGGCCTACTTGTATCTTCCTCTTCATCACATCAAACAATGGAGCGACAGTGGTGGATTATGAAGTATTACAATTTTATGAAATCAGCCATGTAAGTCCACACCCCTCTCTCTACTCTTCATCTCTGTGAAATGAAACTCACATGTTTCAGTAAAACAAAGCTTTGAAAGGTAGGAATAAAGTTGAGAATTACAATTTCATGAACATTGATGAACTCCTACAATTCAAAGTTTATTTCAGCTCATCAAATGTCAAGATACATTCTTTACTAAAATATTACAATTCAGACAAAATAGGTAATTCTTTCTTTTGGTCTTTAAATAAATCCCCATTTTAAAAAGAACCTGTGTAGGACAAGAATTCACAAAGTTTAAAAAAGTATGTTTTTGTTCAAAATATGCTAAGGTAATGCCTAATTGCCTTTGAAACAACATAACTGCAGGGTCTCAAAAGGAATCACAAATGGACTAAAAAAAACCCCAAACTCCAACACTATATCATAGTGCTTGCTAGTTACATGATATTAATTATATGATCTAAGGGTAGGGCAAGGAGAATATATTTTCCTCCTAAGTTAGAGAAAAGGTTTGAAGAATGATTTAATGAGTGTTATGAAACTTGTGAAGGCAAGGATATTGTGACTTCACTATCTTTACTTGTTACTGGCATTTAGAGATCAAGTAATACATTCCATATATGTAATTAGCAATCATCTGTGGACTATGGAACAAAAACCTCATGCAAATAAAATAAAGGAAAAGAAAATAAATTATTATAGAAAATAAAAATGTGTTCATTATAATAATATTAAGAAATTTTACTGTACTATGCTATTAAATTTAGCAGAAAATGACAATCTAGACAGCTGGCTACATGAATCTCTCCCAACTATTAGCTTTGTTTTTCAAGGTTTGGAGAAATCTTTATATTGGATTGGCAAGCTTAAGAGACATCTATTTAAATTCTTTAAGACCTAAAAATAGACACAGAATGGTGGAGGTGGAAAAAGATTTAATTAGGAGTCAGGATTCCTAGCTTCTCATCAGAACAGTTTAAAGTCCAGTAAACTGCTCTGCACCATCAGAATAGCCTGGTGTTTCTTTAGTTACAATAATACTCCTCAAACAATGAGCTTCCCTTAGGCACTCAGGTTTACCTTAGTGTATTCTGACTCTCTTCCATATACCTTTTCCTCAACTATGAGAATATTTATTAGTGAGCAAACCAGAGTTGCAATCAAAAAGACAAAAATAGACTTAGGAATTTAAAAACACACAAATAACAGCAAAGCTAAATAATGAGTAGAACTTGAAAATTTTTCAGTAAAACAATCTTTAAAGAAATAAAGGATGCTAAAAAAATTATAAGTATGGGCTTCAGGAGGAAAGCAGGTAAGACATATTAGAGAGACTGGCAGAGGCAGAGCCAAGTTCTCAAATGTTTGGCTTCTGTTGGCATGAAGTCATTGTGTGGGGAGCATTAAATGGAAATACAGTTTTGAAAGTATATATGCAATCATGTCTATCTGATTGGCTTCAATGAAGATTGCTTAGAGGTTTTGCCTAAATTTTACTCAAATTATTGTATGGCTCCTGAGATGATGGTTGGAGACAGCAAGGCAAAAATCCCAGGTAATACTATTAGGAAATCAATGAGTATGATGCAGATTTCTCCCTCTCCCTCTCTCCCCCCCTCTCTCCCTCTCTCTCTCTCTCTCTCTCTCTCTGGCTGTAGTTCTCTCAACTTCACTCTCTGACTTTCTCTCACATACATAAATAATCAATTACATAAGCCTTAATATTTCTATTATCAGCAACATGGCTAAAAATTTATAAAAATCTCATGGAAAATGGAAAAATATTAAGTTTCCAGTAAAAAGAATTCTATTATTATAAAGTAAAGCTGTTTGTTTATTAATAGCTTATCTATACTTCAAGGAATGGAAGTGTCTAATTTAGGATGTGTTGATAATCCCTTTATTTAAGGTGCTATATTCATTTTTTTATTTTCACTGAAGTTTTTAGAAGCCAAATTTTGCAATAGCTTCAATTACTGGTGAGATTTCTAGTTTTATTTATTTTTTTACAAGATCTGAAGTACTTTAATTGTGTAAGAATTTTAGAATCTATCCAAAGTCAGAAATAAAATACTGTATCTGACAATGTCTCTTCCGAAGCATCTGACACATTTAGGACTGTGAAGTCGCATCACTTATTAGACCTGAAAAGAGACATTTCAACATAAAAGTTGTATTTCTTGAGAAAGAGAAGATATCTGACTGTGTTTTGACATATGGCAGACTTTTCATCCCTGATAGGAGGACTATTTGGAGAAGTCCTTCTTTGCCATCAGTGAGCAGCAAAGAAAAAAAAAGCACTGGAGTAGGAAAGCCAGTAAAGCACTTGTAAATATGGCAAATGATAATAGTATCTGGAAGAGCTTTTGAATACCTGTTTTTACATAAATTTAGAACCTGAATATAAATAGGAAGGGAATGCGACTATGGGAGTTGGTGTTTCTTTGTTGACAATGCTTTAAGAATTTTACTATATATATTCTTTAGTCTTGTATTGTTGACTAACAAGGGAATCATTTGAAAATAGTTTTTGTTTCCCTCTTGTTTCCAAATGGAACTACACAAACTAAGAAGTTTTGCACAGAAAAGGAAACCATCAATAAGATGAAAAGACAATCCACTAAATGGGTGAACATATTCACCAATGATATATCTGATAAAGGGTTAATATCCAAAATATTTAAGGAACTTATACAACTTAATAAAAGGAAGACAAACAATCCAATTAAAAAATGGGCAAAGACCTGAACAGACATTTCTCCAAAGAGGACATACAGATGGCCTATAGACATAGGAAAAGATCTCAATGTTACTAATCATCAGAGATGCAAATTAATACCAAAGTGAGGTATCATTTTACACCTGTCAGAATAGCTACCATCAATAAATCAACAAACAACAAGTGTTGGCGAGGGTGTGAAGAAAAGGGAACCACTGTGCACTGCTGGGAATGCAGATTGGTGCTGCCACGGTGGAAATCAGTATGAAGATTCCTCAAAAAAATTAAAAATGGAACTGCCATATTACCCAGTGGTTCCACTTCTGGGAATATGTCTGAAGAAACCCAAAACACTAATTGAAAAAAATATGTGCACCCCTATGTTCAGTGTCGTGCTATTTATAATAGCCAAGATTTGGAAGCAGCCCAAGTGCCCATCAGTAGATGAGTGGGTAAAAAAGCTGTGGGACATTTACACTATGGAACACTACTAGGCCATAAAAAGAAGGAAATCTTACCCTTTGCAACAGCATGGATAGACCTGTAGAGTATTATGTTACGCGAAATAAGCCAGTCAGAAAAAGGCAAGAACTATATGATTTCATTCATATGTGGAGTCTAATGAACAAAATAAACAAAATACAAAATAGAAACCCATTCATAGATAGAGAGCAGACTGGGCTTAAGTGGTTTATTAAACCTAAGACCTATCTTAATCCTCCTGAGTAGCTTCCGCTATCTATCAAGTGAGAGTTTCTTGATATATAGACTTCAGACGTGTAACATAACTAATTTATTCACCTTCTCTTTACCTAGTCTACACATGGAAAGTGTAAGAAAGTGATTCCTTAATTATTAGCTCCATTCCCTCTGACTGCGAAGTTCTGTGTTGAGAGAGGCTGTAGTCTCATAACAACTCTCCAGAAACATCCCATGTGAACAAATTATTGACTGTGTTTTTTTGAGAAGTCATGGCCATCTCCGTAATTCACAATATTTTATTTATTTTCCCAGTGTGATGGTTAACTATATGTGTCGCCTGGACTGGGCTAGGGGATGCCCAGAATGGTAAATATCATTTCTGGTGTGTCTCCAGAAGACATCAACATTTGAATCAGCAGACTGAGTAAAGACCACCCTCAGCAATGACGGTGGGGAGTCCTATCCACTGAGGCCCTGAACCGAACAAAAAGGTGAAGGTACATAAAACATAAGCAAGAAAAGTACATTGCAATCAAATGACTGACTATCTTATTTTTATAGAAGCCAATAACTCACAAAAATTTAACGGTATTTTATTTCTGTTTTCTGTTTAAAAATAAGAAACTAAGAGAGTATATTAAGATATAGCAATAAATTTAACTTAGAGGAAATTTTTATTAATTTGAAAACCAAATGTCTGTAAATCCAGATCTCTATACTAGAAACAGCTGTTTAATTTTATTTTCAAGATAGGAATGCTGATAAGGTAGAATAACTATGAAGTTATTTCATAAAACATCATGCCAATAAAAAATAATGAGGAGATATTTAAGAATTCTGTGCTTTAGATCAGTAAGGGTTATTAGATTCTAAAAAAATATATTAAAGTTTCATTACTTGATACCTAGCTTGACATTTTTAGAAAACCGAACAGTACTGAGCTGTGTATTAATTTAAATCTGCTTAGTATTTTTTTAAACATTGATACTTAATTATTGATACAGTTATTTTCCTAACATTAAAAATGTGTATAATTTTAACATTATAAAATCTGTCATCTTTTTAAATGAAAAGTTTTGATCCTTTAAATTGATGGAATATTCAAATGAAGCAAGAGTTTGCAAACAAAAACAAAAATAAATTTTGACTTGGTTGAGAAATGTAAAATTTCTTAGCATATATAATTTTACTTTAAATATCCAAAGAAAAGAGCAACACATTTTTTCTAGATAATAGAGATACCAAATAAATATTTCTTTAATCATGTATGCTCTTCATTATCAATTGGCTGTTTTGAAACCATTCCTAATTGCGATTAATCTAGTTTATTAAAAGCTAAAAGACTTGTCAAAAATGAAAAAAAATTCTAAATATTTTCCTAATATGAATATCATAGTCCTTAAGTATACTGACTAAAAAGAAAAACAATAAAATGCTACCAGAATTAAAACAAAACAAAACAAAAACTGCCCTCAGAAAACTTAGTTAGCCATAGACTCTGTAAGGATTATTTCTATCAGCACCCACTGACCAATTTTAATTACCAGGTTATCCCAAAATAAAACCTGCAAATAAGCTCTAACCTGATTTACTTCAGCTTTGATGGCAGTGAGAGCAGTGTTTTAACTTATAATAATAGCAGAGGTGAAATCTGACAGGGAGAACACAGTCTCCTGCAGGAGACTTTCAGAGTAATTTTAAATCATTTTGGACTTTATATTCTATCTCCGATTGTTAGGACCTTACCTATTTGAATCCTGGTGTTCATATGGTGCAGTGAAATTTAACATGTTGTGAAATTTGATATGTTGCAGGGTGAAAATTAGGAAATCAAGCTCACAAACAGATATTGTTACCTACAGAGAATAGTAACTTAACTTGTTCTGACCACGAAATGGCCAAATGAGACAAAATATTAGTCTCATACTTTTTCTGTAAATAGAGCACAGCTTATAAAGAACATCTCTATATTTACCTCAGTGCCCCCTCCCCCCCCAATTTGAAACTTGTGTTTTTAATCAACTATTCCCCATTCAGCTCTCAGAATCTCAAAACTGAGAATGGCCTCTTTTCCCATCTGCTATGAATCATCAGAGATCAGTCCCATCGAAGAAATCTCTCTCTAAAATGAACCCTTCCCTATGACACACTAACTTTATTTGGAAAAACAAACTTAATTGCAAAGCACCAATTTGTCTCCGATATTCATTATCTGTGAGTGTTTATTACTGTTCTAGAAAATTATATTACAATTTTCTTTTAATTATCTTCCTGAAGATACACCTCATTTCCTGATGATAGCTGGAAAACATCCAAATGACTCCCAGCCATAATTATGATTTGCTACTTATTTATTCAGAAGCTCCGGCAGCTATTCAGTCACTGAGTGTTTATTAACTTGTTCCAAATAGTCACATTTCCCTCACCTTGTCCATAAAATATGAGAATAGATCATATATGTGTGAAAATTGATGAATTTATTTTGGTGGTTCATATAAAGTTGTTTTGCAAAAATTGTCTTTCAATTGACTTCCAATCTGTGTAACTAATGTATATATAAAATACATCTACATAGACATACAGAAGGGGACAGATTATTGCATTTCATTTATAGGAGGTATTCTAGGGAAATAAGCATATAATTGGTTAAAGAAGAAAGGCCTCCACAAGACCCTGAACATTTCTCTGCCTGGAAGAAAAGAAATATTAAAGAAATAATATAGGAAGAAGAAAAATAATGATATTTAGAAAATGAATAGAAGGCTTTCTCCCTTTTGAGAAATTAGAGATTCTGCATGTGATTGCGGGTTTTGAGAGTAAGTGGAACATGTAGGCTCATATGTGAGACAGCCAGAGGCCTGCCGAGTAATGTTTAAATACGAGAGTGTCCAACCATGTTATTCCATGGGCTTTACTGTGTTAACATAGTGCCGTGGTCAAGGAGCAGCCCAGAGAGAATCAGCCACACTTGCAGGACTCATAGCAAAGTTAGGTCGTGCGCAGGAGGAAAGTGGCCTGATATTATAATTTCCACATATCGAACCCATTTATTGAGCAGGCCTGCGATAAATGTTACTTTTTACTCTCATTGATGGTGATGTGATTGAAAAGAATTCCGGGAGTAAGTGCAGCTGTTGGCTGCTTCCAGCAGGGGGAAGCAGACCCTTTCAGAGTGGGGGTGGCTGATTTCAAAAGGTGGTCCATTTGCAACCGGTAGTCGCCAGGGACTTGGTTTGCTGGTATCCCAGAGTTGTCATTGCCCAAACATGATTATGCTAACCCAGCTTTTTAATGTTCCCTCTTCTGTAGACATTTATCTCCTCAACCTGCATTTCTTTAGTTAAATCTGATGGAGGCAGTAAATATTTTAGGAGCAGCACAAGGAGGTACACCAAGGAAAATGTATTACTCTAGTCTATAACACACCTTCAATTAATGATTTATATTCCAAACTCCCTATTGAGTCTGGACCCTGTAAACACAGACTACTTGGCAAGTGCCTCCCCCAAATCTAGTCATAACATAGACATGTTAGAGGTGCAAACATAATATTGAGGCCCTCACAGCTTTGTCTCTCCAGCTTGTCTCTCCGGATACGCCCTCTCTTTTCTCTTTGTTTTTCCTGTTGCAAGAAGGGGAGCTGGCAAAGTTTAATAAACTGTATTTATTTTCTCCGAATTCTAAATTTCTTGTGAATCCTAGTTGGCAAGTGGAGCTGTTGCTATCTACATGCCCTGTCCCACTGCACGTGTCAGAGTTTCCTCCCAGGTAAACTGAAATCAGCTAGGACTGCTGGGTTTCTTATAGAAACTCGGTCTCATCACTCCAGGTCTGACACCTCAACTTGGACTTGACAAGTTTAGAATAATGGATAGATAAATATGATTAGCACCCTTTGGAATAATAATGGACTTTAACCCTTGAATTTAAAACTTTTCAGTTTCCCAGGTACCTTTCTAGAAACAATGCCTACCATAAATTATTTATTACCTTATGGATAATATTTGTTATTTCAATTATTTTGTTTGTTTCTTTTTGCTTTTTGCTGTATGTGTCTAAAAGGGTTAGAGTAGCCTTATAGCCTTATTTGGAAAACAAATAAAAAATTAACAACTGTTTAGGACCATTGGATATACTATTGATAAGAAATTTTAAATTGTGTGTGTGTGCATAAGGAGAGAGTGAGAGCAAAAGATCCCTTTGATACTACCAAGGTCAAGGCTTTTAAAGACACAACCAATGGTTAGTGGTGCGTAGAAGGCTGAAGGGAGGTAGCTTGTACATAGTTGGGTGGGAAGTGAACCAGACAAACATGAAGTTACAGGGATGTCGCCTTTTAAAATGAACAGAAGAGACCACACTGATGCTGGCAGAGGAGGCTTGGGATGAGAGTGGGCTACTGTGCACAGTCGTGCACTATGAACATTGCCCAGTGTGGAGACACTGAAAAGTGCCCTTAGAGATGTGCAGAGAGCAAACCTCTTCACTGCATATGGTGATGCTGGACATGACAAGTGACAAAAGAACTTCAAGGAATTCCTCAAAAATATTTATGAGATTACAGGATTACATAACTTCATGTGTGATAAGGACCTGAAGTATTCAGTTTCGATAATAACAGAAATGAGCACAGAATACCGAAAATTTCAATGCTGACATTTACTGTGCTCTTTGTCCTACAACTCAGCTTTTTCCTCGCTATGCTTAATTGCAGTTTTGCAATCAGAACTGATCTCTATTTCCCATTCCCTTAATGAAAAAAATCTGTTAATTTCATATATAATTTCTTCTGTCTGTGGGTTTCTATGCCATATTCCTTTTACTGTTCCCTTGAAATAGGTCTTACCTTTCCTTTCGTATTTCCTAATGGCTGAGCCTCCTTGAAGCTAGCCTTGTGCTCAATTCCATTGTTTAATCACGTTAAACACAGAATATCTATTATCACAAAAAAGGGCATAAAGATTATATATATATATATATATATATATTCAATAAGCACTTATTGCCTACTTACCACTACGAGTGGTAGGAAAGCCACTCTTCCCTGAGTGGTTATCTCTTCAATGTAAATTGTATTCTCTTCCACATTAAACAATAAGTTCAGGACTATTTTTTTCCCAATTGGCTGAATTTAAGAATACTATATGTGCTTCGGTTTCTTAAAGAACATCTCAGCCTATGTGATATGATTGAAAGGAGCTGCAGGTGTCCAAACCTATGGAAAATGATTTCCAGTTGGACCGATAGTCGACAGGCTGTCTGTTTTACCAAGTCTCTTACATTTTGTTGCCGAGAAGGGATGACATTAGCAGCACTGATTTCACTCCTATGGCATATGTGCCTGGGCTGTTGAACTCTTGCTTTCCTTTCAGAATGTTGCGAGACACCTTCTGTCCTTGTGTGTTCCCTCGTGGTGTGTGCAGCTTGGTTTGGAAATAACTGTTGGCTGTACTGTGTGCACTGAGGGCGGTGGCCTGGGGCTGCTCACCGCCGGGCCCAGCAAGCGCCTGGCAGGCGGGGGGCCCACGATAGCCGGTTTCTGAATTGGTCTGAATAGGGGAGAAGTTGACGGAGAAGCAGCT